>NC_072731.1:75438599-75615307 GCF_026930045.1 Uloborus diversus | reverse complement strand
AGTTTCAACAGTTGTTTTTATTTAGAGGAAAAGAGAGCATTATATTAGCCACTAGCACTCTTCTGAGCGTCTAAAGAGAGGGAAAATTCAAAAGCATAAACATTTTAAGCAAGTTGGTAGGCTCAGAGGATATTGCTCCTAAAGTATTTTTTTAAATGATCAAAATTGTTCATTTTTCCTTAGGTGTTAGTTTTACAATTTTTCAATTATTTTTAGGCATAAAACTAGAGTATAGAACTCCCTTCTATGAGTCGCGTGTCTGAAAAATAAAAATCATGTTGCAAAATAACTAGTATGTTGTGGCCATCACGAAACTTTCTTCTATTCGATATTCCAGTAAAGCTGTCCATCCAGCCACTGTCTAATGGCGGATGAAAAGGGTAAAACAAACAGATGTCCTAACTTAGAAACTTGCTTTGACGCTTAGTGAATGACAGTAGTTTTTCATCGTGTTTGTGGGAGGTTTTCTTTTCTATTCTTCTTATAATTCTGATTCCTCCCCATGCTTAACGAGGAAGCAATATTCCCAACAAAAACAAAATTACACATGCCAAAACTTGACGACCGTCCCAATTCCCGATTTATCTCAAAAAGCAAAGCAAAGAATGAAAATTTAAAATTATTTTTAAAGCCTTGCATAAAATAATTACAAACATTTATTTTTTTAGAAACACAAGATGGCAACAGTTAAAAAGTTTAAATTATCGCGATTTTCTGGTCATTTTTCATCAATGAAAATCACGCGAAATACGCAGACGACAGTCTAATACGATTTCTCTTTCTTATTATTGCAATTCGCAACTCCAACGAACTATAGGGGGCACTGAAGTCACTGTCTAATGGCGGACTTAAAAACTAAAACAAAGGCACATGGTAACGAAGAAAATGCTAAAAGTGCTGTGATTTTTGTTCGTACGTACGATTTTTTCGCTTTATTCTTTTTAAATTAATTTTCAAAGTCTTGTGGATATTCTGGCCCACGTAGAAAGAAATTAGAATTCAAGAAGCATTACTAAACGTCAAAGATTAATGCAAACTACGTAGTTCGTAGTTCTAAGCAGCTATTTCCACGATGTTGAATTCGATATTTATCAATTCTTGATAAAACTAAATAATAATTGTGACCTGACAAGAATAACAATTAATGCTAGAAAATTCAATGTGACATTACAAATTGTTATCGAAAGAAGATGATACTTTTTTGCCTTGCTTGGCTAGCGCTTATTGTTTTCCATTTGTAGCTGAGTTATTTCTCTCGAATTCCCGAATCGGTTAATTTAAAATTTTTCTGTTTCGATGTTTCTAATTTCTATGCAAATCATCTACAAAATTCTTACGGATATATGGTGGTAGTTTTCTTTTCAGTTGATTGACCATTATTTCTTTTTACTTTTCGAATTCTGTTATCTTACTACCATTTTATTTCACTCATGATAAAAATTAAAAATAGTTTAACTAAAAACGCGAAATCTCGCCAAGGCTACTTTGCTCGCACTATACTAAAACTATAACCCTAAACAAATTTGGCGAAACCTTTCAGCTGAGAATAAAAGGAATAAAGTAAATTCTTTCTCGGTTATTCATTTTGTTCTACGATAATATATTCAAGAAAATATTTGGCATACTGTCCATTCCAACTAAATGCTGCTGTAAAATATGGTAAGTTTAATTAATTTAAGATTGAAAAAACCCCCATATTCTTACAAATTCATACAAAACAATAAAAAATTTTACCTTGTATAACGTTATCCAAGTTTGTTAATCCAGAATTTTCGCTTTCACCAATTATTAAGGAAATAATGAAAACTAACATTATTTTGAGAGGCTCGAGAAAGCTCGAGAATACTACTAAGGGACGAATTAATTTCTGTAGCTGAAAGCAAACTAAGACACATCGATTGCGTTAATAAATACTCAGAACAAACTGCCTGTGTTTACGTCAACAGACACGCGTGGAACGCAACGTGGCAATGTTTTAGTTTCATTTGCAGTTTTGTAAATCACCGCAAGGTAGCGTATTCGAGCGCTGGAGTTCCGAATGGGGTCGTTTCCAAAATTTTAAAAGTATTTTTTTCTGAAAGAGCATGCTTAAAAACATAGGATCTGACCATTTTTTAAATAATTTATTTAAGTTTAATATTTTAAAAAAAATTACTTAAATCGGTGCGCTTTCATTTTTTACATTTTTTGCCAATGACATCACAAATGATGAAATGCCATTCTGTATTGCCATTCACAGAGAAAAATATTTAATTCTCATCTTTACTCACGTGTATTGGCATCGATATGGTTGATAGCAAGCATTAAAAAATTAATTAAAAAAAAACTGTTGGGAAAATGAAAGTATTTTCTGGGTCCATGTATTTTTTTTTTTTTTTTGCTCATTCTATCCATTTCAATGACTAAAAGTAGTACTTTTGACTGAAGGAAACCACCCCATTATAAAAATATTTTTATTCACGCAAAAAAAAAAAAAAAAAAAATCAGCCCCCCATGGAGCGATTGGCGCCAAAATTGAACCAACGCATGTTTACAAATGGATTCACATTTATTCCAAATTTCATCCAGAGCGTAGCATTTCTTCTTGAAATATGGCACTCACAGTGAAAAAAAAAAAAAGAAAAAAAAATTCGATTGCGCCATCCCTTTTTCAGCTGTTGATGCCAAAATAGAATCAGCTCTTATACCCTATAAGGGCTACTTATTGATAAATTTTTGTTTGATTCTGCTCATTATTTCTTGAGATACAGCAGTCACAATTGAATACAAAAAACATTCTATAAGCTCCTGTACCTGTTAGGGACAACATATGGACCAAATTTTGTTTGATTCCGCCCGTTACTTCCTGCGGAATAGCAAGCATGCATAACTCCAGAAACGTCCCATTGCTCCACCACTTTAGAGAAATTCGCGCCAAAAACTAACGGGCACAAGTTCACATAGGGGCACATACGTGTACCAAATTTCGTTCGATTTCATGAGGTAGTTTTTGCTGTTTGCTCTAGAGCGGTCACAAAAAACTGGTCAAAGACATACGTGACACACACACACACACAAACACACACACACACACACACACACACAGACATTTTCCAAAAATGGTCGAAATGGACTCAACGCACCTCAAAACGTTCGAATCCGTCAAAATTCGAAATTCGAAAATTTGCACGAATCCAATACTTTCTTCTATATATTAGATATAGAAGAAAGCAAAAATTAAAGAAAGATATTTGAATCATCGCATTTTGGACCCTTCACCTTACTATACGTTAACAGAAGTAATTAAGATTAAAATAATCTTAAGTATCCGTATAATATAGCATTAATGTATGTTTATATTTTTGGGGATGCACTGCCCCCATTGTTTTTCACTAAATCAAGTGATAAACAATGGAACCAGTGCATACCTGGAAATATAGATATACATTAATGCTACTTTATATAGGGATACCTAAGTTCATTTTCATTTAATCACAATTACATTTGGGAATGAAAGTTGAATAATACAGGGAAGTTCTTAAATGAAGATCTGCGATGTTGAATGTTTTTCTTTTTTAAAAAGAAAAGCATAGGCGAAGTTTAAAAAAAGAAAATTTAAAAAAAAAGAAGCCTTTTTTTTTTTTTTTTTTTGCACTCCAATTGATTTTTCATTTCGCCGTTGCGCCTCCAAGACCCGCTAAATGTACTTGCAGGCATTTTGCAAAAAGAGGAAAAAAAATTGAATTTTCTTAATTCGAAATTTTAGTTGCAATTTCATTTCATAGTGTTATTGTGTAACTAATTAGCTTTGACATTTATTTTTGCAATATTTCACAAATTATTTTCGATGAGTGGGTCTAGATTATACAGAGGCAGTTTTCTCCAAAAACATTTAGGATATTTTGAATTTTTGGTTTCACTATCAATATGCATATTGTTACAAATTCTGTAAATAGTAATTATTGTAGGAACGTAACCTGTAAATAGTTTCCCGTAATGAATATACAACCCCTTTTTCATTCGGCTAAAGTATACGACCCCTATTTTCTTTCTTTTCGTTGATAACGGTCTACGCATTTCGCGAAGAGGTAAGAATGTTGTGGAAAATTCTTTTCGGTGTATAAAAGCCGTTAGCGATGGATAAACAGTTAGTTTCGATGGAGATTTCGAACTGAGTGCATTTTTGCTCTGTTTATTGCGAGGCAGTTCGCTGTGTTCTTTTCGTATTTGGAAGTAAATACGTGTGTAAACGTTGAGTTTACGGTGTTGTGTGAGAATTGCTTAATTGCTGATGAATAATTTAGCAGTTGTTGAAGATCTTTCCTGTACATAGTGTAAATAAATTTCCTGTGTTTTTATCAAGAACTGTGTTTTTATTTCAAGAAAGTGGAAGTCGCACCGAATCCGTTACAATTTGGCGCCCAACGTGGGGCTACTTCAGGACTTTCTTGCAGTAAGTGTGACTTTGGACATTTTTTCATAAAGACTTTTTAAATTTGGACTTTATTTGTATGGTGATTACTCGCGCAATGGATGAACAATTAAAACAACTGCTTGATGCAATCAACTCTGTGAAGAGTGATATGGCGGCTAATCAAGAACAATTAAAAAGTGACTTGACTGCAAGTTTTACAGCTAATCAAGAACAATTAAAAAATGATATGGCAGCTAATCAAGAACAATTAAAAAATGAATTGGCGGCTAATCAAGACCAATTAAAAAGTGATTTGACTGCAAGTTTTACTGCAAATCAAGAACAATTAAAAAATGATATGGCGGCTAATCAAGAACAATTAAAAAGTGATCTGACTGCAAGTATGTTGGCAAATCAAGACCAGTTAAAAAGCGATTTAACGGTGCTGAAAAAGGACTTAACGGTGCTGAAAAAGGACTTAACGTCTAACCAAGAAGAAATTAAAAATGACCTTATTTCGGTAAAGACTGTGATGGAAAATAAATTTAATGACATAGAGCATCGAGTTGATGCAATTGAAGAAAAATTTGATACCGTTGAAAGCCGATTCAATGCTGTAGAAAATAAATTTGAAGATGAAGATAGAAGATTTCATCTACTTAAAGAAGAGATCTTTAAGGACGTGGAAAGGAGATTGGCGACCGCGGAAAGCAGCTCTGTACAGTTTGGCGCTCCCACATCGGTTGCTCGACCGTCCATTAAACTTGCCACATTTGATGGGAAAACTTCGTGGCAGGTTTACAAAACTCAATTCATGATAGTGGCGGAAGCGAACGGATGGGACTCTGCTACCAAGGCCTGTCATCTTGCAGCATCCCTGAGAGGTGACGCAGCGGACATTCTCCAGACCCTTCCGGACAGCCAGCGCCTGGATTTCGCCGCCCTCACATCTGCGTTGGAGCTTCGCTTCGGTGAGAAGTGCCAGAAAGATTTCAGCCGACTCCAGTTGAAATCCCGTTTCCAGAAAACCGGGGAAACCCTGCAAGAGCTAGCGGCGGACGTCGAGAGATTGTCTCATCTTGCTTTTTGTGACTGTCCTGCGGATGTTCGAGACAACCTGGCACTCAACTACTACATCGACGGGGTTCGAGATCCGGAAATCCAGAAAGCTCTACGGATGGCGGATGTCAAAGACCTGAGTTCTGCTGTTGTGTATGCAATGAAGTTGGAGGCCGCCCAGCAAGCAACCCGCAAGGATCGCCATTCAATCCGCGGCGTGAAAACTGATGAGCCTGATCCGGTTTCGTCACGTTTTGCTGATCTGGAAAAGCAAATAAAAGAAATTGCAGGAATCCTCAAAAGGAATTCGGCTCCCAAGGACCATAATGGACAATCACTTAAGTGCTGGAAATGTGGTGGCGAGGGTCACTTACGAAGAAACTGTGAAGCTCGTCAAGAAACCAGAGGGAAGAGCACCTCTCCCTCGCAGGTCCAGGAAAACTAAGCCATGGCAATCTCGCGGGGCGGAGGTCGCCAAATTGGAATGAGCCCCATCTTAAAGTTTTCCAGATTTCATCGACGAGTGGCGGCAGTAATGGACTGTTTGTTTACGCATATGTAAACGGGTTTCCCTGCGAACTGATTATTGACACTGGAGCCAATGTTACGATCATTAGAACAGATGTGGCTCGTCAATTTGGACTCAACATTCTGTGGACGCCGCCCTGCGTTACCCTCCAAACTGTGACAGGTGACAAGATCGAGATTGAAGGTAAAGTGAACTTAGAAATTGTGTTTGGAAATGCCATTTACCATCATACCGCATTCGTTGCTGCTATCATAGACCCCTTCATTCTCGGATTGGAATTTTTAAAGAAGTATGACTTCAACCTCGACTTCAAGACTAACGAGCTGCACTCGACGAGAGAAGACATAGCAGTCTTTCCCGCAGAAAGTGATGTAAAATCCGCTCATCAAATAATTGCCCAAACAGATTTATCAATTCCCTCAAGGTCAGAATCATTAATACCCGGCTCCATTGAAGAAAGCAATAGTTTTAGATTTGGACTCATTGAATACCCCAACTTAAGCAATAACCCAAAAGGAGTGCTGGTGGCATCTACGCTTGTGGACCTTTCCAAGGATGTAATTCCTGTGAGAGTCGCCAACATGAGTGAAAGGCCAAGGAATATCCGGAAAGGCGAAGTGTTAGCAACTTGTACTCCCGTAAACTGCATCATTAGAAGAATCAATTCCCCCGAGACTGTGTCTTCTGAGTCCTTGACATCGAAGTTAATTGGGAGTGCACCCTTATCGAAGGATCAAAGAACTGCTGCGGAACAATTGGTGGACGACTTCAAGCATCTGTTTTCATCTACATCGGAGGATGTGGGCCGGACGAATTTAACGCAGCATAGGATCTACACTGGAGAACACCCCCCTATTAAACAGCATCCAAGACGACTACCGTTCGCCAAGAAGGAAGAGGTTGAGACCCTCCTGAAAGAGATGAAGGAGAATGATGTAATCGAACCGTCATCCAGTCCTTGGGCCTCTCCCATCGTCTTGGTCCGAAAGAAAGATGGCTCCACCAGATTTTGTGTCGATTACCGACGACTGAATGAAATCACCAAGAAAGACAGTTACCCTCTTCCACGGATAGACGACACCTTAGACACTCTTTCCGGACACAAGTGGTTTTCGACCCTGGACTTGAAGAGCGGCTACTGGCAGGTTGAGATACACCCTGATGACCGAGAGAAGACAGCGTTTACAACTGGACAAGGCTTATGGCAGTTTAAAGTGATGCCCTTCGGCCTCTGCAATGCACCAGCTACGTTCGAACGTCTTATGGAGACAGTGTTAAGAGGACTTTCCTACGAATCCTGTCTGGTCTACTTAGACGATATCATCATCGTGGGACGCAGCTTCGAAGAACATCTGGCAAATCTTAGGAAGGTGCTGCAAAAGCTTAAGGAAGCCAATCTGAAGTTAAGCCCGTCCAAATGTAATTTGTTCCGCCGGGAAGTGAACTACCTTGGTCACATCATCTCTTCTGAGGGTGTACAAACCGATCCAGAGAAGGTATCTGCGGTCAGGAGTTGGAGTCGTCCCGAAAACATCCATCAGCTGCGAAGTTTCCTGGGGCTCTGCACCTACTACAGGAAGTTTGTAAAGGGTTTTTCCAACATTGCACGACCTTTGCATAAGCTGACGGAGAGCAAGCAAAAGTTCGAATGGTCCAAAGAATGCGAAGATGCATTTCTACGACTGAAGGAGGCTTTAACATCAACGCCTATCCTCGCCTATCCTCAGCCTGAAAAATCCTTCATCTTGGACACTGATGCGAGCAACGAGGGCATCGGAGCTGTTTTATCCCAAGAAATTGACGGAAATGAACATGTCATCGCTTACTGGAGCAAATGCTTATCCAAGTCGGAGCGAAATTACTGCGTCACCAGAAAGGAGTTACTGGCCATAGTGAAAGCTGTAGAACACTTCCATCATTACCTCTACGGCCGAAAATTTCTGCTTCGGACAGATCATGCCTCATTAACTTGGCTTTTGAACTTCAAAAATCCGGATGGCCAGATAGCCAGATGGATACAGCGGCTCCAGGAATACGACATGGAGATCAAGCATCGAAAAGGGTTATCTCACGGTAATGCTGACGCTTTATCAAGGAGACCCTGTCCTGAGAACTGCAATTATTGTTCCCGAATCGAGAAACAGTATGGAACGACTAGCCCTACCGCCTATCAGGTGACAGTGACTCCAATATCATCAGAACCTGATCCATGGAGTGATGACCAAGTTCGAAAAGATCAACTTGAAGACCCCGACATAAAACCAATTTTAGAGTTCATGGAAAGTGACAGTCGACGCCCTAGCTGGCAGGACGTTTCCATCTTCAGTCCTGCAACAAAAAGATACTGGGCTTTATGGAACTCACTCCATTTACGGAACGGCGTGCTACACCGGAAATGGGAATCTGACGACGGCAAGACATCTAGGTGGCAGTTACTACTTCCTCGATCCAGGATTTCAGATGTTCTGAAAGAAATACATAGTAGTGCGACTGGAGGACATTTTGGTGTCTTGAAAACTCTCAATAAAGTTCGGGAGCGCTTCTTCTGGAGCAAGGCGAAGGATGACGTGGAGAAGTGGTGCCATTCTTGTGACGCCTGTGCTGCTCGTAAAGGACCGAAGAAGAGAAGCAGAGGGAAGCTACATCTGTACAACGTTGGAGCTCCTTTCGAACGAATTGGGATCGACATCCTGGGTCCTCTACCAAGAACTGCTGATGGGAACAAATACATTCTTGTTTCCATCGACTACTTCACCAAATGGCCGGAAGCATATCCCATTCCAGATCAAGAGGCTACTACCGTAGCAGAGACTCTAGTCCAACACTGGATCTCGAGATATGGAACACCTTTGCAGATTCATTCCGATCAAGGGAGGAATTTCATCTCTGCTGTGTTTAAGGGCCTATGTCAAATTTTCGGAATTGAGAAAACTAGGACAACACCACTACACCCACAATCGGACGGCATGGTGGAGAGATTTAACCGCACAATCCTGAATAATCTCTCACTTATGGTATCCAGAAATCAACAGGATTGGGACAAGAAGCTACCTTTGTTCCTGCTGGCCTACCGCAGTGCTGTCCACGAGACTACCGGATATGCCCCATCTCAGATGCTCTTCGGACGAGAGCTTCGGCTACCTTGTGATCTCGTCTTCGGTCGTCCTCCGGATGCGCCTTCATCGCCTGAGGAGTACATCCAGGATCTCCAGGCCCGGTTGGAAGACGTTCATAACTTCGCACGAGAGCGAATCAACATCGCGGCGGAGAAGATGAAGACCCGATACGACACAAGATCTACTGGACATGAATTCAACGAAGGCGACAAGGTTTGGTTATGGAATCCCATCCGACGGAAAGGTCTGTCACCCAAATTGCAGTCGCATTGGGATGGACCCTACAAAGTCCTTAACCGACTGAATGACGTCGTAGTGAGGATCCAAAAATCACCTAATGCAAAACCTAGGGTTGTACATTATGATCGGTTAGCCCCATACTATGGCCATAGTTCATGAGTATTACGTAAGCAACCATGGTTGATAACATAAAAGTTGTAGATAATTTTTGCTTTTAATGTTTAGTAATATTTCTTGTTATTATCGTGTTTTCTGTATCTGTTAGTTATTAATTAATGTGTATATTTGTAAACTTGTGATAGAAGTTTGGCACCCTTTCTGGGGATTGTACTGCCCGGGACGTGCAGTCCTTAGGAAGGGGGCAATGTTACAAATTCTGTAAATAGTAATTATTGTAGGAACGTAACCTGTAAATAGTTTCCCGTAATGAATATACAACCCCTTTTTCATTCGGCTAAAGTATACGACCCCTATTTTCTTTCTTTTCGTTGATAACGGTCTACGCATTTCGCGAAGAGGTAAGAATGTTGTGGAAAATTCTTTTCGGTGTATAAAAGCCGTTAGCGATGGATAAACAGTTAGTTTCGATGGAGATTTCGAACTGAGTGCATTTTTGCTCTGTTTATTGCGAGGCAGTTCGCTGTGTTGTTTTCGTATTTGGAAGTAAATACGTGTGTAAACGTTGAGTTTACGGTGTTGTGTGAGAATTGCTTAATTGCTGATGAATAATTTAGCAGTTGTTGAAGATCTTTCCTGTACATAGTGTAAATAAATTTCCTGTGTTTTTATCAAGAACTGTGTTTTCATTTCAAGAAAGTGGAAGTCGCACCGAATCCGTTACAATATAGTCGGTTTTAGGAACCAATCCGTAATGTAAAACTGCTCCCGAATCAATGATGAGTAAAAATTGGGATTCACTTTACATGGAAAATTTTAGAGGCTCAACAGATTTACATACAGTGGCTCCCAAAAGACTTCGTACACCTACGACTTTCAATGAAATAGTACCCTATCCATTGGTTAGAATTAATATTTCGGAATATATATTTAATTATAAGATCTATGATCCGTTTTCAACAAAACTACATGAAATTTTGCTTTAAAAATATTAAAACTTAATTTTTAAAAAATTAAAAACCAAAAAGTACCAGAAATTTTATCTCACAAAAGTCTTCGTGCACTTAAAAAAATGTCTATATATTATTGAATAATCTAACTTTTATAAAGTTATTATTTAGTAGAGAATTATGCAGTATCAACAACACCTCTGGGAGTAGATTTCATTCTTTTTTCTTTCCTTTTTTGTGCAATTTCTGAGTAAGTGTACAACCACACGTTAAGTCTTACTAGTTCGCTTTTCATTCCAATGCTGTATTTTCGTAATCTAGCCTCCAGATATCTCTAAATATGTTACATTAAAATCTATTCTGGAGTGAAGAAGTATTTTCTAAATTTTAGGACAATTTTTGAGCCACTAGACGCAAACGTTGAAAACCGTGTGCTTCTTATCGTTATCTTGATAAAAAACAAAGTTGTTTCCGATAACCAAATATTTGGCTAAGAGTTAAAAATTGGTTTTTAAAATATTTAAATGAACAGCATGATTCATTTTTTCATCAAAAAATTCCAAACTACCAAGTCCTGATGCTGATATTCACCCTCACACAAGAACAACTTCACCGACCTGATTAGCTGGTCTAACTAAGTTCTTAAGATAGCGCCTATTTTTTTCTTCTATTTACAATTATACAAGAATTTAACCAAAAACGTTGAATTCATTTTTATCTGTAAGTAAGACGTAATTCCAAAACGTTTTGAGCTTATTTATCATTGGTTTTGCGACGAAAAGCACAAGCTTTCTGTTTTTCGCACAGCCTAAGAAAATTTCTGTGGGAAGAGGTCCCCTTTAATCCAGCTAATCAGAGAACTTGGCGACTAATTTTAGGTGAAAATTAAATGTGAAAATTTTCATTTAACTCTGCAGAAACTTTTACAGCACTCAAATGTGTATTTTTCATAAATTTTTTAACTGTAAATCTCCGATCACGCTTTGTCAACTTTGCCAGGTGACCTTTTCTCACCTTGTTTTCGGTCCAAATCTTTCCTTTAAAGCATTTATCAAGCACTTTTTTATAGAATGGAATAAATTAACTAATTTAGAGACATTTCAAACCAATTTTCCTCTACTGTGAGGAAAAAATTAAAATTTCGAATGGTGTTTGTGGTTTTTTACGAATACCTGCCATTGTAAAGTAATGAACACAATATTAAGGAATAAATAAACAAAAAATTAAAGCCATATGACTTTTAAGAGTCAACACAATGAAAAATAATAAAAAATTGACATATGATAATTTTAATCAGGAATTTATTCGAAAATAGTTGAGTGTACGATGACTTTTGTGGCGTATTATTTCTCTGTCTCTTCGTTTTTTGACCCCTTTCAAAAAGAAGATCCGTCAATATTTTGAAAAAACTACAGGGTTTTATTTAGAATGACATAGGATTGCTGTGAAAAAATATTGGACTTTATATTTGAATTTAGTTTCGCGTTATTTTGGTTTTACTAAAAAATTTCAAAGTGTACGAACACTTTTGGGAGCCACTGTATGAAGCACTTAGACGCTAAGAGATTAAGTCAACGATTCTCAACCGGTGATCCTGCAGACGCATGGATGCCCGCCTATGTGTGTGTGTGGGGGGGGGGCATGCGTCATTGAAATTTTCAGGGTGGGGGTGTTTTGGGGGGCTCTTGTTTTTAGGGGGTCTTCATGATATTTAGGGGGTGCGCGATAGCTCTTAGAGGGGTGGGCACCCAGAAAAATTTGATCGGTCTTCAGAGATTTTTGCTCGCCCACGTTGAAAAAATATCCTTACTCAAAAAAAAAAAAAAAAAAAAACACCATCTTAATATATAAAAATCTTCTGTGCGGACGTTTGTCACCATAAGGCTTTTAAACGGCTGGACCGATTTTGATCAAATTTTTTGTGTGTAATTAAGTTGTGGCAAGCATGATTTCGAAGCGCGATGGATCGAATCGGAAACGTTTTTGTTAATTAATTAATTAATTTAAACATTGGATGGTTACATCTCCCAAATGATTAATATTTATTTTAACCTATTGTTGAGCGAGAACTAAAATAAGTATTTAACCCGTTGCCAAAGGACAATAAGAAAGCCAGCTCTGCTTTTTGTTATGAAATTTCCCAATGTGATATGTCAATTGCGAATAGATAAAACGTAGAGAGAGAGAGAGAGAGTAAAGCCTTCATTTCTTAAAAGCAACGATTTTATGTCCCGTGATATATTTTAAAGTAAAGTTCTGGAAGGTTCGCGCAAAACGTGCGTTTTGTCGTCGTAGTTGAACCATGTGACCGGATCGGTACTTTAGGTTTTCCTAACCAAATGATCAGAAAGTAGCGTATCTAGCAACATTTGTTTCTCGGCTGAAATCCATCTGAGTTTTAGTACCAATGTCAAGAATACTTTAAGTATTATCTAACTAATCAGTACATCATTAAAGGAAAAGATGATGGAATTTAAAGACAAACAAATTTTATTTTCGTCCAGATAAATTACAACAGGGTAGTACTGTACACAAAACATCAGTGCAGTGGAAAATCTTTATTTTTGACGGAAAGAACAAATTAGGCAATATATGAAGTTTTAAAAGTTATCCTTCAAAAGATCGGACTGCTAATCGGTCGGAGTTGGCTTCGCTCACTGATCGGCTGGATTACAGTAACGTGATGGCCTGGTGACTTTGACTATAAACGATAGAATTACGTGATCATTTGTTTACATTTTAAAGCTGCTGTTAATGTAATTTATTGTATTTTTTGTTTATTTGGTGAAATATTTCAAATTGCAAAGAATTGTTTTTCGTTTTTAAAGAGATTTTAGTCATTTTAGTTGAAGAATATGTTTCTTTTACATCGGGAGGGGGGAGGAATGAGTGATTTCCGCTTATTCAGAGAAATGTTTTTACCTTTATCATTTTTTTAAACGATATCCTTTCGATTGTTTTATTCTTTTTCATATGGAGGATGTTGCAGCGGGATTTTCCGTTTGTTCTAGATGGGTAGTTCGTTTTTTACACTTAATATCTGAGGACACGTTTTAGCCTTTGAGTATGGCTAAAGGAACAAACCATCAAGTACGGGAGAAAAAATTGTTAATAAAGCAATTTCTTAGTGGGCATTAGATAAATCAAGTTGTAATAAATGTACGCATTCTGACACCAAGCAGCTTAAAACATTTTCTTTTTACTTATTTTTTTCAACAAAACGGTTCAAACACTTGATAGTTTATAGAAATTTTTTAACTTTTCAATTTACAAAGTTTGAACAGAACAACGTCTGTCGGGTCCTCTAGTACTAATATATATTCCCTATGTACGACACCCTTTACGCGAATTTTGTGATTAATTTTCGTTCTTTTCTATGATGGTTTTACAGCAATATTTATTATTTCTTCATAATTATAACAATGATTCCTTTCCTTATTCTTAACATTGAAATATTTTTTGTAACAGTTCATTAGCACCAAGTAAAGTTTTTTTTATATATATTATTATTATTAATTTGTTCAACAGTATTATTATATTTTGTTTAAAAAGGAGAAAAAAAAACCTCAGCCATTCGCAAAATTTTTTCACAATGGGGTGACTTCCTTCGATCAAAAGTACTACTTTTAGTCGCTGAAATTGATAGAATAAGCAAAAAAAATAACATGGGTCCAGAAAATACTTTCATTTTCTCAACACTTATTTTTTAATTCATTTTTGAAAATGTCCGATTTTTCACACAAGGCGTGATCTTTATGACGTCAAAAATGATGCACTTTGGCTCATCTTTCTACCACGCTTCCACGTTATGATATTCAAGAAGCGAATTAAATATTGCGCTCTACGCTTGCTTTCAACCATATCGTTGCCAATACACGTGAGTAAAGATGCGAATTAAATATTTTGCTCTGTGAATGGCAACAGTATATGGCATTTCATCATTTGTGATCTCATCGGCAGAAGCGTAAACAATGAAAGCGCACCGGTTAAAGTATTTTTTTAATATTAAATTTAAACACATTATTTAAAAAATGGTCAAATCCTATGATTATAAGCATGCTCTTGCATAAAAAATTTCTTTTAAAATTTTGAAAACGACCCCATTGTTTAACGTTCCTCAAGTTGAAGCTTTTCTTTTTTACCAAAAAAAAGAGCAAAAAACCTCACCGTTCCATTAAAAAAAATAAATAAATAAAATAAAAATAAAATAAGTAAAAAATAAAAAATATCGCATGTTTGAACGATCCATAAATGGAAGACGAATCTTTTTGAAAAAATAAAAAAGAAATACAAGAAAGGTAAAAAGAAAAGAAAAAGGGAAACAAAATCTCCGGTCCCCGTATTTATTTCAAAAGCTCTTGCGGAGCCGCTCTTGGGATCATAAAAAAACATTGAAAAAAGTAGGTGTAAGTGATAAAATTAAAAATGCGGACACAACCGGTACAAATAGTAGCAGAAACTTTTAGGGAAAAATATGGTACTAATAGACGTGGAAGGTGATGCAGCACAGGAAAAAGTAGAATGTTCCACCCTTGTTGAAAAATTTTTATTCGAATACTTTTCAAATTTAGAAATGATAGCTCGATAACATTTAAATCAAGTCTTCAGATTCCCCTAAAATCGTGAAAAAACATTAGTTTGTCGAGTTCTCCTCGAACACCTCGGAAAAAACTAAAGTGTAGTTTCCTATTTGTGTAATTCACCCTGCGATGTTTTATCGGAAGTAAAACAAGTTTCAAGAATAAAAATATGAACCAAAGATGGAAGGCAAATCAGTTTAGCTTTCTGCCATTTCATTAATAGAAAGTTTAATATCTGGGTCATCCGGGTTTCCTTTCTCTCAACTCACTGATATCCCTCCATTCGGATTTCCCTCGTTAGTATTCGTTACCGCTTCTCGTTCATCTTCCAACCGGTTGTGTACTCCCTGCCCTTTTTTTTGTTGCGCCCTCCCTTCCGACCAGTCGACCTTCTGGTAAAATTTGAAGTGAAAGCAAAAGTATATCAGACTTCGAGCAATTAACAAGCGATCGTTTGCTGCAGGAGAATCCGACTGAGGAGGAGAGTTGAGAGATTTTTTTTCGTGACCCATCGAACTGTTTGATTTTTTATATTTATTTATTTATCCAGAGAGCGTTTCCGGTTCGAAAGCAAGATGTGCATGTTATTTCTGTACATCAATCCAAATCCAGGTCCAGATGGTTTTTATTTGATCCTAGCGAATACCAGAGATGAGTTTTTCTACAGACCCAGTCGTGTTTGTCACTTTTGGGAGCATAATCCCAACATTATTGGAGGTGAGTTTTATATTTTGTGTGAAATTTATCCCACATGAAGTTTGGAATTAAGAAAAAAACTTTTTCTCACATTCCATTTTAGCTTTGGTTTGGTAATTATTAATTTGAGATAAATTGATTGATAATGAATAATATATGGATTATTAAACTTAAATTGGTTAATTAATTGACTATATTTAGTAAATAGATGATTTACAACTCTGATTTATTGACTAGCTAATTATGTAAACTACTTTGTTCAAAATATATAACTGCTACATACTATATATACGTTACAGAACAATTGAAGTTTTACAGAAAATGAAAATCTTTAGATTTATTTCAAATTTATCAATGAATTTCCACTCAAACTTTTCTCTAGAGATTTATGTTTTGGCTGAAATATATTCGTTGCGGTGCATTCGTGTAGCGTAAGAAAAAAGGTTTTAAGAAAAAAATTTTGGTTCAGAAATAATTAATAAATAAATTATGATTAGTTTGTAAAAATCTTGATAAATGTTTATATATTACATTTTTTTATGTTAACGGCTTTTCAAAGGAAAGAGTGTTTTAATAATTTACATATTATTATTTCCCTTTTATTTTATTTTTGCTATTTTGTTGACATACAGTCACATCCGCTTTGCAAAAAGATTTTATCTTTCAATAGACTTTTTAAAAACAATTGAGCAGGTTCCTACAAAATAGGAAATGAGAAAAAACTAAATGCCACAAATTTTCATTGACAATTTTTGGTTTGCATTCTTTTAAATGGATTTTTGACAAAATTCATGCTTGCAATCATTTGCAAATTTTGCGCTAGATTATCATCGTTTTATTAATTATTCTCTGCCAAAACAGCATCTTTTCAACAATGCCTACGCTATGATAAAGATTAACAAATGGGCTTACTTGGAGAAAATCAGATAAAAGGGTGAAAATTTTCGCTTTCTGAAAAGCGATTTATAAATTTGAACAATTGAATTGAAAACACTATGCAAACATTTAAAACTTTACTTACTAAGAGTGTAAGCATAATTTAGTGTGAAATATTAAACCGGTTTTTTTTACAATATCGGCAATATAGTTAAAAAATTTTACAGACTCAAGCTTCTTATAGTTAACTGTGCATGTGCATAGTCCTAAGTGAATTGAAGGGTTTGCAGCAAAATTAAGTCAACTTCCTTTTTTATGATTTTGAAGAATCTGGAAGAAGTTTCGAAATTTGAATACTTAAATTTCATGAATTATATTTCCCTCTCATGTTTTGTATGCCTTTGAACCGGAGCAGCAACTTAGACTGGGGGCTAGCTTGTCCTTGCAACAAACGATGATATTATGTTTTAGAAAAAAATGTGAACTTTGCTCAAAATTTACAAAAATGGATCTTTTGTGTTTCAAGAGCTTCAATTTTGCAGAAGTCTCATTGCATTGCTTCGTTTTTTGTCCAATGTCGCTAAGTGGGCTCTTTCCTAAAGAGAGAGAGGGAGAGAGAGAGACTCCCCCCCCCCGACATGTTAAGGGTAGGGGACTCATACGTTTCGAAAACTATCTCATCAGACAAATTGCGAATACAAAAAAATGGTCTTTCACAAACCTACCAGCAATTTTTGACGTAAAACATCCCTTTTAAGCACCTAAATTATCTAATAACCCTTTTAAATAATTAATTTTGCAGTGGAAAAATATTTCTGATTCTGAACCCCAATTGGCTCAGCGAAGGGGAGGGCTTGAGTGCACCCAGAACCCTTGGTTTTAACTTGTACTGTCAAACTTAATGCGATATACTTTACTAGAGGACCCGACAGACGTTGTTCTGTTCAATTTTTGTAAATTGAAAAGTTAAAAATTTCAATAAACTATTACGTGTTTGAGCCATTTGGTTGAAAAAAATAAGTAAAAAGAAAATGTTTTAAGCTGCTTGGTGTCAGAATGCGTACATTTATTACAACTTGATTCATCTAATTCTGTAATTCCCACTGAGCAGTTGTTTTGTTAACTATTTTTCCTCTCGTACTTGATTTTTTGTTCCTTCAGCCTTACTTAAAGGATAAAAAGCGTCCTCAGATATTAAGTGTAAAAAACTAACTACCCATCTACAACAAACGGGAATTCCCGCTGCAACATCCCCCGTATGAAAAAGAATAAAACAATCAAAAGGATATCGTTTAAAAAATGATAAAGGTAAAAACAGTTCTCCGAATAAGGTGAAAATTACTCATCCCCCCTTCCTTCCTTCCGATGTAAAATAAACACATTCTTCAACTAAAATGAATAAAGGCTCTTTACAAACGAAAAGCAATTCTTAGCAATTTGAAATATTTCGCCAAATAAACAAAAAATACAATAAATTACATTACAGTAACTTTAAAATGTAAAAAAATGATCACGCAATTCTATTGTTTATAGTCAAAGTTGCCAAGCCACCACGTTACTGTAATCCAGTCAATCAGTAAGCGAAGCCAACTCCCACCGATCTGCAGTCTGATCTTTTGAAGGAAAACTTTTAAAACTTCATATATTGTCTAATTTGTTCTTTCCACCAAAGATAAAGATCTTCCACTGCACTGATCTTTTGTGTACCGAACTACCCTGTTGTAATTTATCTGGAAGAAAATAAAATTTGTTTCTCCTTTAAATTCCAACATCTTTTCCTTTAGTAATGTACTGATTAGCTAGATAATCTTTAAAGTATTCTTGATATTGGTGCCAAAACTCAGATGGATTTCAGCCGAGAAACAAATGTTGCTAGGTGCGGTACTTTCTGATCATTTGGTTAGGAAAACTCAAAGCACCGATCCGGTCTAGGGTTCAACTGCGACGACAGAGCACACGTTTTGCGTGAACCTTCCAGTACTTTATTTGAAAATATATCACTGGACCTAAAATCGTTGCTATGAAGAAATGAAGGTTTCACTCTCTCTCTACGTTTTATCTATTCTCAATTGACATATTACAGTAAGAAATTTCATTACAAAAAGCAGAGCTAGCTTTCTTATTGTTCTTTGGCAACGGGTTAAATATTTATTTCAGTTCTCGCTCAACAATAGGTTAACATAAATATTAATCATTTGGGAGATATAACCATCCAATGTTTAAACTAATTAATTAATTAACGAAACCGTTTCCGATTCGATCCATCGCGCTTCGAAACCATTCTTGCCACAACTTAATTACACACAAAAAATATGATCAAAATCGGTCCAGCCGTTTAAAAGCCTTATGGTGACAAATGTCCGCACAAAAGATTTTTATATATTAAGATATACATTTAAGTACTGTTAGAACCAACTCCCTCCTCCCAGAAAGTAAATTCTGATTGCCCTAGTGTTGTAGATCTTATTTTTTCACATGAAATAGGTTTGAAATCACATTTTCACAAAATCAATTTCGTTTAAAAAAAAACAATTATATCATTAATAAATTACATGATAGATGCAGATTAGCATTAAAATAATGCACACATATACTGCATGTTGCATGTGTAATTTTGTGTGTTTGTAAATATAAATCTGGTTTTATCACAATATTGCACATGTATTGAAACTTAATTTTTTTTATCTGTAGCAATTATTCTCTGCATGTATACAAACAATCCCTTCCGCAGATAGCGCAAACAGACGAATCATTTTAGTAAACATAAACACCGGGAAAGAAACATCACCTCAGGTCAATAATCAGGTTTGGTGCTTCGGCCTTATCCTTGGGACAGAGCAGTTAAGTGGAAGAGAAACCCTGAAATACCGCAAGTGATAGTGAACAGAAGAGGTCATCGAACAAAGTGTTGAACACTGTTTGTGGCGTGTTTAGAAAAATAGACGAGATCTGACTTCAAACAGTTGAAATATAAGCAAATGCGTATAAACTTTAACTGGTGGTTTTTTTTTTTAATTGCAGAAGAGCTCAGAAAACGTAAAAAGCGTTCCCCCCCCCCCCCCTTCAAAAAATCGTTTGCAGAAATCAAATGAGTTTTGTATAATACAGGGTTCCCAAACTTTTTCTATTTGCAGCATCCTTTTAAGACTCATAATTTTCTCACGGAGCCCCAGTCTATCTCTTTTATGAATATTTATTGATACTGTGCAGACTTTGCAACATCTCTCGCAATCTCTTTACACCTATGGGTCTCGTAGCACCTAATTTGGGAATCCATGGTACAGTAAAACGAAATATTTTTTCAGCAATCAATCTGGAGTGTTTCATTAATTACATTTTCTTTGCCAGAGCTACATGCGTAAGTGTTATCATGTATTACAGTAAAACTTGATGAACTGCACAACTTAGAAAATAGGATGATTTTTTTTTTTAAATTGATTTTCAATTGAAGGCAAAAGAGAAATAGAAGACTCATCACGATTCGAATCTCTATTACTTTTACGTACTAAATTTAATAAAAATCTCGAGCAACACGTATACAGTCAAACCTTACTACAAAATCATTCTTACTACATATAAAATCATTTTTGAAAAGAGACGGGTAAAAGAACGGAGATTTTTCAATATTTTGTTACCTCTTATATGTTTACTCTAGATTCTGCATGTCCACTTACACAGTTCTGCAGCTTGAGTACCCCGATTTAGGGTGATTTATTAAATTAGCCAGTGAGGTAAAACATTTTAATTTTGAGCGGACAAGGGAGATATCTCATTGGTCAAAAGTTTGTATAGAGCGAGTTGGGTTTGCATGAGAAATTTAACAAAAGCTACCCCCCTCCACACTTAATCTTTTTATTGTATTGCGAGTTAAAAGCTTTCGTAACGTCAAGATAAAATTACTTTTCAAATTAAAATACAACTGTTAGAGTAAATTTATTTTCTAAAAAGTAGGGACAGCAACTTCAAAACAACATGACTCTACTCTAGATGTAAGAAGCTGATACTTTTATGATAGATTTCAAAAATGAACATTTCTCATTCCGAGTTACCTCAAGGTCTTACGTAACAATCTCATTATGTTTTTACCTCAGCAATTCGGAGTCGAACATAAGGTTTTATTTCCTGTATTTTTCACGATTGGCTCTTCCGCTCTCGTATCTTATTATTTCTGCTTCTTAACTGTGACTATTAGGCAAATGTGGTTCATTTCCCACTACCGTGAAAAATTTTTATCATACCTCCACCCAACACCATTGTAGATCACCGTGACCTTGACAATGTGATGGAATGTTAACGTGACATGTTGCCATGAAGTTTGCTATCTTGGAAACGATCGTCATACCAGCAACGAAGAGCGTTTTTTCAAACCTTTTCTATGCTTAGAACGAAAGCTGTACTTTATGCAGTTGGGTAAAACCAAACTTTCTCTGGTTGTCACGTCATGAAAAAAAAAAAAAGACAATGAAATCAGGTAATTGTTTATGGCTGGTCATAGAATCATGATTTGTGGCGTGGAATGCCTCTAAAAGAAAATTCAACCTTTTCTGCAATTAGTAGCGAAACATTTTATTGAAAAGACCGTTCTGATTTCTTAAGGTGGAATTTTTGTTGAGATATAATATTCATTTGAATCAATTGGAAATGAATAATTCTTAAGCATTGTTCGAGATGGATTTAATGAATGATTAAAAGTATATTTCATACCAAAAGACAGAAGATAAAAACCACTGTTTTTATCTTACTTTCTTTTCTGCAAGGAAGTAAGAGTCTGAATAGTACTAATTCTATCAATAATAATTTTAAGTTTTAAGAAGTAACTAAAATTGGTGTTTAGAATATGATTCTTGTTTTTATGTCACATGAATAATCAGAAATATTCCAAATTAATCACAAGTATTTACATTTCTGGCATTTAAAAAAAAAGTTTAGTTCATTTCAAAACATGACGTGTCATCTAAAAATTGTATTTAATTAACAAGCTAAACGATTAAAAATAAATTATTTAAATCGTTACTGATAACTTACGAGTATTTCTTGAAAGAAATTCAGATGCAAGTCACTTCTTGTGTGGAAGTAACAACTTCAAATTTCAGAGAAAAAACGATGTGTGTTTGATTTGTGTGTTACTCTATCCAATTTAACTTGTCTTCTTACTTCATCAACGTTGGTTATTGCGTCAATGCATTTGATTCATTACAACAGGGGGTGGACGCTGATTGGGTATCAGTCTCTATAAAATTTTTGAAAAACTTCACTAATTTTACCTCTTACCTGAGCCGCTTATTGGACTGCACTGTCATGCGAGTGAGTCATCTAGTCTAGTGTTTTCATCCGAGTTTTTGTTTACTTCTTTTAAAGTTGTGCCGAATATTGAAGATTGCTCTGCTAATGGGGTTGTTTCCTTCAGTCAAAAGTAGTACTTTTTGTCACTGAAATTGATAGAATAAGCCAAAAAAAAATAATAATAATTAATAACATGGAAGTGGAAAATACTTTCATTTTCCCAACAGTTATTTTTTAATTAATTTTTTAAAATGTCAGATTCTTCAAACAAGTCGTGGTCTTTATGACGTCACAAATGATGCATTATGGCTCATCTTTCTACCGCATTCTCCACGTTATGATAATCAAGAAGCGAATTACAATTGCGCTCTACGCTTGCTATTAACCATATCGTTCCAATACACATGAGTAAAGATGCGAAATAAATAATTTTGCACTGTGAATGGCAACACTGAATGGCATTTTCATTATTCTGTGATGTCATCGACAGAAGCGTTAAACGATTGAAAGAGCACCGATTTAAGTAATTCTTTTAAAATATTAAACTTAAAGAAATTATTTTTCAAAATGATCAGATTCTGTGTTTTCAAGCATGCTCTTTCAAAAAAAAAAAAAAAAATACTTTTAAAATTTTGGAAACGACCACATTCACTCAACATAATTTTCAAGGTACCACCCATATTTATAATATTAGCTTCACGGTGACAAGCACATCGCAAGGCACTTTTACATCATATAGAGCACAGATAAAAAATGATATCAAGTATTTCATTGCTTTCTTCTTCGGAAAAAATATTGTTCACTTTTTGTAAGTTAAAGGTTTTGAGCGTATTCCTTAAGTTTACAGAAGCGTTCCAGGCTATTCCATCAGAATTTGCATTCTGTGATACAGTTTCTCAATTTCTTCTAAAGCTCAATTTTCCGGGTTTCAATATTTAGTGATGGTTTTCGAAAAGGTTTATATTTTTTTGCGCAATGCGAACCTATGAACACTGAAACTTCAAATGAGAATACCAATTCATTATCAGAAAAATAAACTCTATTTTATTATTTTCTTGAATGATAAATCTGCCGTTCATTAATGTGAGATAATTTTTCTTGCTCTTCTTACAGATAAACAGGAAGGTGATTAAAACTTCAGACTTCAAACGATACTTGTAAAAATATTCGCCGCGAATTAAAAGAAATACCGCGTGATTTTACTTTCAATCCCGCTAAATATCATGCGAAAACCCGCGTGATTTGGGAATGGGATAGGAAACCCTAGTTTAAAGCCACCTCTGATACTGATCACGGCAGCCACTCGACAAGATTTCACAATGCTTCTATCAGGATTTCAAGGAGCCAAGCTTTTGCTTCAAAAAATGATTAACTGAAGAAAAAAAAGCTTTTTTTTTGGGGGGGGGGGGGGGGGGTGGAGTGGGAATTATCTTTAAAAAAAATGTCTTCTTCCAGCACGTTTTGAAAGATGATTTCGGTGATTATTTTTATAAGGTGAGTGCACTAAATAAGATCGTGTAAACCAATAAGGCCAAGCTCTCATTGCGATTTTATCGTCCTCAGAAAGCCTAACTGATGATAAAGCGTTATCAACACACAGTTTGTTATCAACAGGCAACAGTTAGTAGCAACAGTTATTACAAAAGAGTCGTGTAAAAAATTAATTGATTTTATTTTAGAGTTAATTTTGCTTCTTCGTGGTTCAGTGAAATTTACTATTATAAAAACAGTTGTTGATTGTTCGAGAAAGTCTAATTTATGGAGTTGACGGTTTCCAAAAGAAAAATGTCGCTACATGGCCTTATTTGGCGCAAACACCTTACATATAGATTGATACCATGGAAACTTCGCGATCCCAGCTCGGGAACCCTTGTTCTAAATATATACTTTGCTTTCCAGCAACTATTTTTCAATTCCTATTTATTAGTTCACACTCTCTATCTGTATCTATTTACATGCCTTGTTCAAATTTTGAATCGATAATAAAATATTTTTATTCATCCACCCAAGTTCAAATACTTTTTTTTAACTTGTAGTGGATAGCACTTGATGTTAATACAGTTTTTTCAACTATTAATTCAATTATTAAATTTAATATTTTGCCACTTAATATTGTGATCCTGCCATGTATACACATTTTTATATTCATTGTAGTTATTCCTTAAAAAGTAACTAAAATAAATTTTTCTTTGTTTACCTAATTGGAAATCGACTTAAACTTTTTTTTATAACACTGTGTAGTGTTAGTTTCAGAAAGGAAACAAATAATGTGTCATTCCACAAAAAATCAGACATTTTGTTCCACATGTCACAGTTTGATAGATCCTTTCAAAAGTTCAAGTAAGAAAGAAATATAACATGTAAAAAAAATTATATAAAAAAAACTGTCTAAGAGATCAAACATACATATGTAATTATTTTTTCTGGGGGGAGGGATTGTTTATATCAAGCGCTGAAATTAAATATAGATCTGTCACCTGCAGGACAAAATGTCTGCTTTTTCGCGGAATGGCATATGTACTCCAAAAGACAATGCTTTGGGATGAATTGGGGGACTGCTGCTGATGGCACATCGCCATGTCATTTTTTTTTTTAATGAGAAAAATATCCTGAACAATGCATATTGCGCAGATAATTCTGTGATTGTGGTTCTTTATGATGTGAGGAGAAAACTAAATTACTTCCAGTGAAACAATTCGCGCAGAGTTACATAACATGTTGTTTAAATAACCTTGAATGCATGATATATAGATCGGTGAGGTATAAAAAGATGTGGCGCTACGTTTCATTTTCTTGAATCTTCCACAATAAATGTAAGCTGTGATAAAAATCACTGGTTAACAAAATTATCAAAGAAAATAATTCAATGTAATGCTATAGTATGTTGCAAAATCGACAATAAAATCAATTGTCTAAACACATAAAGAGCAATTCGTTTCAGTCACACAATTCAAGTCAGCAGCAATCAATAGCTTTGCATGAACACGGTTTGATCAAAGTATGGTTTTTTTTTTCATTCCCAGCATTTTTCAGATTGAAAAAAGTTGCTTGTCGTTTTTTATTTTTTCTGTTTCACAGCAGTTATTTCGTTTCTGTTTGTTGAACTTGGGGTAGTCCGGAATCTTCCCCAGGAGGAAATTTCATTTAATATCTTAGCGGAATTTCCCAAACTGTGTGCCTCAGTACTCTGGGGTTCAGTGAGATGGGGCGAACTGCTGCCACGAAGTGTCCATGGCATCAATATACTATACACTGGTCTGCAAAAGTTACGGTATAACTAGTTTTTTGCGTCTGATTTGCAAATGAGCGAATGTAGAAACAGCACTTTTGGAAGAAATGTGCATCAAACAAAATAATATTGAATGCGTCATAGACATTTACATAAGTCTAATGAAAAAAAAATATTTGCAAAAAAAAAAAAAACATTTGGCGGAAAAATTATTTTTTGGAGTTAGCCGAAAATTACGGTCTATAAGGTGAAATGACATAGAAACATAACAAGAAGGGGTTTAATAAAAAAATTCGTTCGAATTTATTTGAAGGCATTGGCGGCATCGACTGTTCATGTTGTCAATCAGGTTGTTGGACATCGAAATGAGAAGCGAAGACCAAACGGAGTAAGCACGGCCCGATTAGGATATCCAAAGGCTCTAGGCCAAGCACTTTTTTTGTTAAAACAATTTCAGCCATTTGGGGGCCCCTGAAAAGCAGAGACCTTAGGCAATACGGCCTAGGAGGCCTATTCAGTAATCAGACCCTGTAAATAAGCCTTGTCCCAGCTCGTGTAACGACTTTGGAGGAGGACTCAAATCAGCAAATCTGTCTCCCAAGATAGTCCCAAAGATGTTCTATCGTAATCTGGTCTGGAGATTGAACTGGCCATTCCATCTAATCCAAACCATGGCCCTCAAGATAGTCTTCAACAACCACGGCCGAATATTATCATCCATCAGAAATCGTTACCACTGGGCCAATGTTGAGAAGTTCAATTTTTGTATGTTTTGCACCATTGACGTCTTTGAAAGGCATGACGTGATGTCACCCATGGCTAACGAATTGCAACTCAGCCATAAATGTTCAAAGCATGAGGCTTCCTTTAAGCACTTCTTGCTGAAATGGGAGATTCTGGAGAAGATTCTTTATTTCTGACTTTATCTGGGATAAAGATTGCTTTTGCTTTCGGACATCTATGGAGTCTACTCTCTTTTGTCCACCTCAGAAAGCTTTCTTTTCCGTTCACTGTTGTACCTCGTAAATGACACCTTACCGTATTTCGTGTACACTGTCACAACGACTGAGACAGTACTAATCGAACGCCTGAAATAATTGGTTGATTCCGTCAACGAACAACCAGTACTCTGCATTTCAGGAATCATGCCTTTTCGAACTGAGACCGGTCAGTCATGATTGAGTTTTTCAGAACGTATGGTAATGGTAAATGCATGCAGCAGCAACTGTGATTGATGTTGAGTTTTACTTTTTTGAAATGTACCATGTTTTCTATTATAGGTGTTCGTATTATTTTTTCAACCGTCTGTAATTTGATTAATGTGGCCCGCAAACTCCACCATAAAAAAGAAATAACGAATTAATGCCATTTCTATAGGGAAACGATAACTTTGTCCCGCCCATGACGCTTCACATATTTCATTAAAAATAATGATTTAAAAGGGTAATGCTAAAAATTTTACTGCTTAACCAATTACAAACGAATGTGTTCCTTAAGCAAAATATTTCGTCGTTACTTTTTTAAACAATTAGTTTAATGAAATATATGAACCGCCACGGGCGGGACAAAGTGACTACTTTTCGTGTAATGGCCCAATACATAGTTTATTTTAAAAATGGTTTAAACTATTGTTTCTCAAAACCTTTGCTCTCAAAATCTACAATTAATTTTTAACATTAATATACAGGGTGAGTTCGATCGAATCTGCCATACGAAAGGGGTTAAAATGATTTAAAAGGGTAATGCTAAAAATTTTACTGCTTAACCAATTACAAACGAATGTGTTCCTTAAGCAAAATATTTCGTCGTTACTTTTTTAAACAATTAGTTTAATGAAATATATGAACCGCCACGGGCGGGACAAAGTGACTACTTTTCGTGTAATGGCCCAATACATAGTTTATTTTAAAAATGGTTTAAACTATTGTTTCTCAAAACCTTTGCTCTCAAAATCTACAATTAATTTTTAACATTAATATACAGGGTGAGTTCGATCGAATCTGCCATACGAAAGGGGTTGATAGATGAGCATAGAACCACCCATTATCGTGTCCAATCCTTAACCGTAACCGAGTTATGGTAAATTTAAGGAAAATAAGTAAAAAAACAAAATTTTGTGAAAACGACCGATTTCTGAAATTCCTGTAAGACCTATAAGGAAAATAAATACATATTTGGAAAGAACAGACTAAATCCTACAAAATGATACCTTTCGCATTAAGATAGTCGCATTTTATCGAGAGCTACAAGCTTTGAAACAATGGACACACTCAGAATTAAAATGGTGCCAACATTTTTAATCGACATTTCCAAAACAAAACCGTAAGAGCTACAATCAGGCAAATCTGCCAAAAACTGGCCCATTCCATTAGCTTTCAGATGATACAACAACGAATCATATTGGGCTTCAAGTTCAGCTGAAATTCAGGCTTTTGTTTGAAACAGTGTAAAAATCTGCATTCGTTAAAAAAGGAAAACCAGCGAAGAGTCACACTTTTCTGTTTTGAATTTTCTGTTTCACGATAGCATGTTGCTTTCTTTGTTTAAGAAAATGATATTTTTATATAAAAATAATAGTTTTAACATTTAAGTTAGAGAAAAAACACATGAGATAACGATTCGTAGAAATAAAAGAAGCATTACTTTCCCGTGCTTTTCACAAAGGGAAAATCAATAACAAAAAATGTTACACCAACATCGATTAGTACATTTAATAAACCTTCAAAATTTATAATAGCTGCTGAAATTGGTCGCCGCCACACCTGATACACGGCTCTTGCCCTTTTGCGAACGGAAACAACCGTTGCTCTTAGAGAAATTTCATTCCTTAGTGTTTCCCTACTGCTTCAGCAAGCCGGTCGCTCAATTCTTGCAAACTTGCTACTTCTGTTTTGTAAACTTCTTGTTTTAAGAATCCCCAAACAAAGAAGTGCACTGGCGTCAGGTCTGGGGATCTAGGGGGCGAAGGGATGGGGCCCATACGACCAATCCGTTGGGTATACTGTTCAGTTAGAAATTCCCGAATGGCATTTGAAGAATGTACAGGGGCTCCATCGTGTTGGAAAATGATTTCCGCCCTCTCCTGAACAGGAATAGTATCAAGAAGGTCAGGCAAATGATGTTCAATAAATTCTAAATATGAGCTTCCTGCATTATAAGACCTTAAAACGTATACAGACCCATCAAATGATTTCCGATTACGATTTATGATTGTGAAAAATATCGTCTGAAAATAAAAAGCATTTGTTTAACAAAACAATTGATAATAAAAACTAAACAGAATTATTCATTTGCCATAATATTTTATGTATCGTTTGCTTCTTTTTAATCTTCTGATATTTTGTAAATGTGTTTTGGAAAATGCTAGAATTATAATTGTTTTTACAGTAAATCAGTAGAGAGTGTATTTTTAGTTTTTGAAAGTTTTCGTTAAAGTTTCTAAAGATAAGTTGCTATATTCTTTTCTCGATTTTTGGGTATGTCTCGATTTTCTAACGAAGAGTATGCTGATATGCATTTCGTGTACGGATTTTGTGATGGTAATGCTCGCAGAGCGGAGAAAGAATACCGTCTCCGTTACCCAAATCGTTCTGCACCTAATCGAGCTGTGTTTGCCTCTATACATCGAAAGCTCAGGGAGACAGGCTCATTTGGTACGTTGTTCGAGAGGGGCCAGGATCACCGTTCTGCCGATGTTGAGGAATATGCGCTGGACCGAGTAGTGGAAAACCCAAGTGTCAGTTCACTCTCGATTGCTATAGAAGGTGGACTATTACAACGTAAAGTGATGAAAACATTGCACCAAAACAAGTATCACCCGTATCATTTTACTCTAGTACAAGAACTGCGCAATTCAGATTTAGAAAAGCGGATAACATTTTGCAGATGGCTACTAGCCCGAGACACTGAAGATCACCATTTTCTAAGAAAGATATTGTGGACAGATGAGTCGTTGTTCACTAGAGGGGGCATCATAAATTTGCATAACTGGCATCATTATGCTGAACATAATCCTTTCTTAACCCGAAACTCATTATTTCAAACTCGATTCAGCATAAATGTTTGGCTTGGCGTAATAAGAGATCATTTAATTGGTCCGTATGTGTTTCGAGGTAACCTTAAAGGAAGCTCATATTTAGAATTTATTGAACATCATTTGCCTGACCTTCTTGATGCTATTCCTGTTCAGGAGAGGGCAGAAATCATTTTCCAACACGATGGAGCCCCTGCACATTTTTAAAATGCCGTTCGGGAATATCTAACTGAACAGTATCCCCAATGGATTGGTCGTACGGGCTCCATCCCTTGGCCCCCTAGATCCCCAGACCTGACGCCAGTGGACTTCTTTGTTTGGGGATTCTTAAAACAAGAAGTTTACAAAACAGAAGTAGCAAGTTTGCAAGAATTGAGTGACCGGCTTGACGAAGCAGTAGGGAAACTAAGGAATGAAATTTCTCTAAGAGCAACGGTTGTTTCCGTTCGCAAAAGGGCAAGAGCGTGTATCAGGTGTGGCGGCGACCAATTTCAGCAGCTATTGTAAATTTTGAAGGTTTATTAAATGTACTAATCGATGTTGGTGTAACATTTTTTGTTATTGATTTTCCCTTTGTGAAAAGCACGGGAAAGTAATGCTTCTTTTATTTCTACGAATCGTCATCTCATGTGTTTTTTCTCTAAATTAAATGTTAAAACTATTATTTTTATATAAAAATATCATTTTCTTAAACAAAGAAAGCAACCTGCTATTGTGAAACAGAAAATTCAAAACAGAAAAGTGCGACTCTTTGCTGGTTTTCCTTTTTTAACGAATGCAGATTTTTACACTGTTTCAAACAAAAGCCTGACTTTCAGCTGAACTTGAAGCTCAATATGATTTGTTGTTCTAGCATCTGAAAACTAATAAAATGGGCCAGTTTTTGGTAGATTTGCCCGATTGTAGCTCTTACGGTTGTTTTTGAAAATGTCGATTCAAAACGTTGGCACCCTTTTAATTCTGAGTGTGTCCAATGTTTCAAAGCTTGTAGCTCTCGGTAAAATGCGACTATCTTAATGCGAAAGGTATCATTTTGTAGGATTTAGTCTGCTCTTTCCAAATATGTATTTATTTTCCTTGTAGGTCCTACAGGAATTTCAGAAATCGGTCGTTTTTTCAGAATTTAGTTTTTTTTACTCATTTTCCTTAAATTTACCAAAACTCGGTTACGGTTAAGGATTGGACACGATAATGGGTGGTTCTATGCTTCGCTTGGGCTCTTCTATCACCCCCTTTCGTATGGCAGATTCGATCGAACTCACCCTGTATAACTAGAGCAAAACTATTAACTAATTCATAAGCAAGTTGCAAGAGGTTGACTTTGGATGTCCCACACGCGACGCATGCAGATAAATTAAATTTTCAATAACAAAATTGTTTAATAAAAAGATAACTGTGTCAGAAGTATCTTTGTATTAAGTGCAAAGATTTAAAAAATGACTTACTCCCGTTTTATTAAAATATTAAGAATGACAAAATGTTAATGAAATTTAAGCGTCTTTTTGTCCCACACGTGACGGTGGAATGGCCCATTAGGATATAATTATAAGGACTACTATGATGCTATGAATATTCAAAAAAAGAAAGAAAAAAAAGAAATACACTGCTCGAATTGAAAATGCAACACCAAGAAGGAGTGTTCAGAAATTCATGTAAATTTTAGAGTACACGTATACACCACTGAGTTATGTAAATGATGTGAAATGCGCAGCTCTCCGACGCACGTAAAGATATAAGGGAAGGAAATTGCAGAATGGGCAATATTCGTGTCGTTATTTCTGACTGGAGAATTACCCAAGAAATTTTGTTTTTGTCTTGGAGGATACGTGTAACACGAGAGAATGCCAGGCCGCCGTCGACTAAGGCACTTCCAGCAGATAGACGATTTTACAAGGGGTATGGTGAGCGGACTGAGAAGGGGAGGTTGGTCCGTAAGTCAAATCGCAGCTGATACCCACATGGATGCGAGCATGGTGCATCGGCTGTGCCGAAGATGGTTGGAACAACGAAATGTGGCAAGTTTGAGAGGTGCAGGGGCAGGCGACTTCAGAACGCGTGTATCGTCGCATCCACCGGCAAGCTGTAGCAGACCCAAAAGTCACTTGTTCCCCGATTCTGCAGCAGGTGCAAGATACCTTGAATGTTCCCGTGTCAACCAGAACCATTTCCCATCGTTTGGCCGCACGTGGTCTGCAATCACGGCGTCCGCTAAGAAGACTGCCATTGACCCCACAACATAGACAGCGACGTTTAGTATGGTATGGTGCAGGACTAGAGCGACGTGGATGGCAGAATGGCGAAAGGTCGTGTTCTCAGAGGAATCCCGCTTCTGTTTATCCAGTGATAGTTGCCGCATACTGGAGAGCCATCCCTCTGGACACCATCCGCACCCTTATTGACTTTATGCCTAGACATGTTTATTCGTGTATCGCTGTCCGCGGTGGTCCTACATCCTACTGAGCCGATGCCGTTCTCGCTCTGTATTCTGCCTATCATTTTGAAATTAAGATCATTTATTATTCCTTGCTGTCTCTGTCTTTTTTCCAAATTTCATCACTTTCTGACCACTCCTTCTTGGTGTTGCATTTTCAATGTCGAGCAGTGTACATCGGAGTGTTCTCTTCCATTTTAATCCGTTGAACTGCAAATTTAAAACCATTAAAAGTTACAGCGTCTGTTCTGTTCTAAACCTGTTTGATTAGAATGCACATCTCGTCTGATATTGCTACGTTTCCAAAAAAGAAAAGAAAAAAACGAGGTTATAAATCATTTGGCGTTTTTCAGAATGAATTACGGAGCGGTTTTCAGACAAAAAAAAAGATTCTATTTGTAAAATTCAACGTTTTAGTAACGCAAACTCGTTGTATATATAGTCAATTTGCGATAACTCGAATATAAAAAACCGACGAGAAACTTCGACTTATCGCAAGTTCGACTAACCGCTAGTTTTGATTTTTGACATTTTAATATTACGGTCCAATATTTTATTAATATGACGACAGTATTATATACTCCGACATTATAAAACCATAAAATATTTTAATTAATATGCACATATAACAAACAAAACTAAAGAATTTAAAAGTTTTTTTGCACAATATGCACAGTTTAATCAAAAAAAAAATTGAGAGAAAAAAATCAAAAGCATGGTTTTGATTTTGATACTGCTGGAATCACTTGAGTAGTGTTGATTCTAATTCAGGAAAGGTGCACATCTTTCATTCATTTCAAATTCGGATTTATAGATTCTACCGTCTTAGAAGTTACTCGTTTTCTTTTAATATCATTGACAGAGTACTTGCTTAGACTTTTTTAATAGTAAAGAAAACTCACTCTGTCTCTCAGGAACTTATCAGCAAATGATCGAACAAAAGAATGAAGAGGAACGCATCTTTACTTAGGTCAGCCTTTAAATAAAGGTACAATCAGTTGACTTGACAACTTAAAAGCAAATTCGTATTCCAGCAAGTGTCAGAGCAAGCATATCAAAGTGTAAACAGTAGAGTACAACAAAAGAAAACAAGCTAACTCATTTCCGCACGTGTAACTCCATTTTCGCACATTGGCTCAATAGGTGCTTTTCTTGCTTTAGAGGTTTATTATGCAGGAATTGCAAGAGAAGATGAATTGATTTTCTCTCCTAGTCACTTGTTTTTTACTTTTTTTTCGTTCTTTCGAAATAAATTTCGAGACATCTTTGAAAATTACTTCGAGTTAAAGGAAGTTAAATTTGAGATAATGAGAATAATTAGCATAGAATTAAAGATGAAAGAGTCGGGACTTGATAAAAACTTCTAGTTACAGTAATATTCGAGTTATTGAACTTCGAGTTATCGCGAATTGACTGTATAATCCAAATAAGAAATAGTAAACTGTATAAGATTTCCTCGCAATTACAACACAATCCAACACATAACAATTATTCCTCTTACTGATTTTTCGATAGCAGAAGGATAAGTAATCGTGTAATCATAGCTAGTAATTTTCAAGAGTCTTTTTTTTTCTCCTTCTTGATTTAACCACAAAGAGAAGCTTTGTACCATAAAACTCCTAAATCGGAACCAGGGGCAGACTAGATTATCCCAAAAAAGCACCAACCTTGACTTCCAAAGCGCGCACAAATTCAAGAGTGGTAAAAAAAAATAATAAGAAGGAACGAAAAGCTCACCGGTTTGAGGGTGGGGGGGGGGGGGGAAACGAAGGCACAAATAAAATAAAGTAAAATAAAATAAAAATAAATAAAATAATTTTAAAAAAAAACAAAGACACTTAAGTTCAAGAGCGAAAAAAAAAAAAAAAAAACGAGAACGCACCGGTTTGGGGGTGCAAAGACAAAAAAATTAGATGGTGTACTGTACAGGTTTGAGAGTGCGAAGAAAAAAAGACGAAGGCGAACAGGTTTCAGGGCGCAAAAAAAAGGGGGGGGGGATGGATTTAGGGTTAAGGGCACAAAAAAACCCCTGAAGATGCACAAGTTCAAGGGTGCAGAAAAAATCGAACGCACACAGGTTCGGAAGCGCAATTAGAACAGAAAAAAAATGAAATAAAATAAACGAAGTCGCACAGGTTTGAGGACAAAAAAATAATAATAATAATAATAATAATAATAATAATAATAATAATGATAATAATAATAATACTAATAATAATTTGAGTTCCGAAATTTTGAATTCAAATTATGTTTTTCGCAATCACGAACTGCGACGGGACCCTACTCATTGGAGTTATTGTTTCCAGAAACGGCTCCTGTCCCTAAAAGCCTGCCCCTCCTCCTGGGCGGTTACGTGTGTATAGTTGTTTGTGTGTGTCTGGTGTAGGCTTGTGTGTGTGCGTAGACCTGTGTGTATGCACGTAGGCGTGTGTGAGTGTAGGTGTGAAGTCGTGTGTGATCTTGCGTGTGTGTAGGACATGGACGCCTCCGACCAGGAGAAGCGGATAGCTCAGGACCGGGGGACAGCCGCGCTGGCAGCGGGCGGTGGTGCTGTAGAGGCCCCTGGTCCAAGCTGAAAAAGGAACCACAATATCAAGGGCGGTCAAGTGAGGACAATAAGCAATCGTGATTGCTCAAAAAAAAAAAAAATGAAAGCGTACTAAGTTCGAAGGCGCACAGGTTGAAGGACACACCGGCTCGCGGATTGATGGCCCGCGGGCCAGTCCGCCCCTGATCGGGACGACATATCTGGGTCCTTTTCAAAATTAGTCATGTACTTTTCAAAAGCTGCCTATGTCATATGAACGACGTCGAGAGTTCTCTCACATTGCAACCTTAGACGGCTTGCACGGAGGGCAGAGGCGAGTCTACTGTGGCAAGACTGTGCCCATCTGCCTTGATTTCTGAGACAGTGCTCAAAATTCTTTTGAGAACGTTATTTAATCAACAAATGACTTTAAAATTTAATAATGTAGCCCATTTTTCCAAACAAAATCAACTTTGGGGACGGCGCCTATCTGACCTCCTCCAAGCATCTCTTCTGACCCGCCACGTTTTTGGTGCACCAGCAGTTGTGGTTTTGTAACAATATGTTATTTTGTAATAACGTTCGAGGCTTCATTACGTCGTTCTTGGTTTTAAAATGAAATGATGCAAACACTATTTCAACACTTTTCACATCACTATGGTACTGTAGTTCGTCATCTTCCCTTCGAAGAAAGTTCGCGAAAAAAATATGTGTTAAGAAAATGAAGTAAATTCAAAAGAATCTAAGAAGTTGAAAAAAAAAAATTAAATACATTATGCGATAAAAGCTCAAATTTTCCTGCTATTCTCCATTTTCTCAAGGCCGACGAGCGACCATGTCAATCCAGTCAGCAACTACGGGCTAGGCCAAAGGGAGGGCCAGGCACTGAATCAGAGCTGTGTGTAAGTTTTACAAGTTTTATGTCACGTGATAAGCTCTAGTTTTATTATTAAGCAAAGATACTTCAACCATTCATGAATCTCGAAGATCTCCAGACCTTGACTGAAAATAACTCCCATTCTCTCAAAGATCACGTTCTTGCGAATTAAAACGAAAACTCGCTATGAATATACATACGCTTTTAAAAATCAGAGCATATAAATTTCACCTTATCACCAATCTGCATTCTTCCAAAACAATTAAATGATGAAGGGAAGAAATCGACATGGCGTAGCTCAAGAAAAGTTCTTAGGGCGTTTTGAATGCATGGATTTTGGGCATCCCCATCCTGAACTACAGACTAATTTTATACCAGAAAAGTTTTGATCTGTTGACCTTCGTCATTCTGGAAAGTGATCCTTGCCAGAAGGGTTTGTCCTTCGTTCAGAAAAGCTTGTTTCATTGAACTCGATATCTGATGTGAAGTTTCACTTTGCTACTGACGTCAGTAAAGTCCGGTTTTACTTTCGCTTCGGATTTTTCAGATAACCAGTTTTAGGAAAGAACAATCCGTCATGGTGTCACGAGCGAAGCTGACATCGATTTGATAAATGTCTAAGACTCTAACCATTTGCTCATGGTCCTGCAAGAAATCACGTACTTGGCATGTTTTTTTTTTATTTTTTTGGTCGTAGACATTTTATTTGTAATGCATCTTACAGAATCTCTTGTGGAGTACAAAACGCATTTGGTGAAAGAACTGCTGTTAACATGAACTGCATGAACTGCTTATGACTGCGAATAAGAAGAGTTTTATAATAAGTTCAAGTTGGAATGACTCTGAATGCCCCCCCCCCCCTAAGACGAAAGTGTGTTTTTCCAAATATATATACATTATTTATAGCAGTCGCTGTGATCAAATAGATTATTCATCTTTTAACAAATTAAACTATTTTCTCATTTCTATATAATATTTAATACATCATCCATTCTACTTTGATATTCAGTATGGTATTAACTTCAAAACTGACCAGAGCAGGACAGAGGTTTTTTTTTTTTTTTTTTCCTTAGGTAGCTCTTTTTAATTAGTACTGAATTCAGTAGGTAGGTTCTAAATTTGCCTAAAAAGGGATAGCTGTATTAATGAACTGAACACATGGTTTAAAATACGTTTTCCAAATAACTCATAGATAGGTAGGTGTAGAAATGAGGAACTATCAGATTTTGAGTTTTCCTTTTCTGAATTAACGCTTTTAAAATTATTGGAATTGATCTCAATTTCGTTTATATTGCTCCTGTGCACTTGCCAACTTTCCAAGTCGCGAGTGAACGTCTTAGAAATTATATCATAAGCGATCTGTTTGCTGGGATATTTGATGGATGTCATCCACCACTGAGGCTACCTGAATTTTCTCCTTGAGGGGAAGGGTTTGGTAATAACAAGTCAGAATTTTCTTCTGGGGAGGGGTGGGGATAATAACAGAAGTCCTAGTGTCCTAGCAGGATTGACAATATTGCAAACAAACTCACAGATTCTTGTAGGTTTATTCCATTGAACTATAGGGAATGGTTTATCCAGCTTCCATCGCTGCTCCCCTGACTGCCGCAATATTCTCATCACAAAGAGGTGTGAGGATGATATATCTGGAGAAATCGAAAGCGTAAATTTTGAAATCTTGAAATATTAAGGGAGGGTGACTCAAAGCGGGTAGGTCACCCAAAGCGGGTAGGCCTTCGTATGCTCCCCGCCCCTCAGGGTGTGTAAGCGGCGATGCATAATTATGTCGTATTTACATGAACATTTCTTTTAGGATCCACTTTTCTCCAATGACTCCCCACCTTTTAATGCTAAGTCTTAGAATTTTAACACGCATTACTGCACAGAGTGTTCAAATCGGAAACACTACTCAAGTATGGGCGCATGGGGCACGAGCCCCAACCCCCCTATCGGCCGGCGGGCAGATGCGTCCTCAAGCATAAACACCTTTTTTTTTAAAAAAAAACCTTAAAAAAAGCTTTTTTTCTTAAATTTATTAATTTTTAAAATATTTTGCTGCTGCAATTTCCTTTTTTACTTTCTTCTATATATAATATATAGAAGAAAGTATTGGATTCGTGCAAATATTCGAATTTCGAATTTTGACGGATTCGAACGTTTTGAGGTGTGCTGAGTCCATTTCGACTATTTTTGGAAAATGTCTGTCTGTTTGTGTGTATGTGTGTGTGTGTGTATGTGTGTGTGTATGTGTGTGTGTATGTGTGTGTATGTGTGTGTGCATGTGTGCGTGCATGTGTGCGTGTATGTGTGTGTGTGTGTATGTGTGTCACGTCTGTGTGTGACCAGTTTTTTTGTGGCCGCTCTACAGCAAAAACTACCGCATGAAATCGAACGAAACTTGGTACACATATGTGCCCCTATGTGAACTTGTGCCCATTGGTTTTTGGCGCGAATTCCTCCAAGAGGGTGGAGCAATGGGACGTTTTTTGAGTTACGCGTGATTGCTATTCCTCAGGAAGTAACTGGCGGAATCAAACAAAATTTGGTCCATATGTTGCCATTAACAGGAACAGGTGCTGATTGAATTTTGGTGTCAATAACTCAAACGGGGGTTGAGTTATAGAACGTTTTTTGTCGTCAATTGTGACTGCTGTATCTCAAAAAATAATGAACGGAATGAAAGAAAAATTTATCAGCAAGTAGCCCTTAGTAGGTATAAGAGCTGATTTTATTTTGGTGTCAACAGCTAAAAAGGGGGGTAGCGCAATCGCCCGTTCTTTTTTTCCATTGTGAGTGCCCTATCTCAAGAAGTAATGCTACGTTCTGATTGAAATTTGGAATATATGTGAATCCATATGTAAACAGGCTTTGGTTCAATTTTGGCGCCAATCGCGCCAAGAGGTGATGATTTATTTTTATTATCATTATTTTTTAGCGAATAAAAATAGTTTTATTAATGCAACAATAAGAAAGAAAAATCGTATATGGATTGTCGTCTGCGTATTTCTCGTGATTTTAATTGTATGGAAATGATCGGAAATATTCGATTCGATTCAGAGTCACAACTGACTTCAACTGCATTTATGTCGAGGACTGCATACTAAGTGCCTTGCCTCCATTATTTTTTATATACCGATAGATGGCAGCACCATCACCGGATCGAGCAGTTAATGAGAAATTAGAACTAGTCCAAGAGCTAATAGCTACCTGGTGCTAGCACCCCCAGAGGTATCGTTTCACTTGGAGGACATTGAGACCACGAGCATATTTAACGTCGCCCAGTCCCCTTTAATGACGACGGTGGGTCTTCGACCAGCAAGGATCGAACCCGAGGCCCTCCGGCCCCGAGTCCAATGCCTTACCGATCAGGCTACCACGGCCCCATCGGAAATATTATCTCAATGATTTAAAATTTTTAACTGTTGCCGTCTTATGTTTGTTAACAAATAAAATATTTGTAATTAATTCAAGCAAGGCTTTTACAATAACTTTCAATTTTCGCTCTTTGCTTTGCTTTTGCAATAATTCAGACATTGGGATGGTGGTCAAGTTTTTGCATGTGTAATTTCGTTTTTGTTGGGAATATTGCTTCCTCGTCAAGCATGGGGAGGGATCAGAAAAAAAAAAGAAAAATATAGAAGAAAGTTTCGTGATAGCCACAACATACTAGTTTTTTTTTTTTTTTTTTTTTTTGCGTTTACAAACCTGTGCGATTTCTCTTCGCTTTTTTTTTTTTTTCTTTTCGTTAAACTCGTAAACCTGTGTACCATTTTTTTTCTTCTTTTTCTTTTCCTTTCTTTCCTTTTCTTTTCTTTCTTTTTTTTTCTTCTTGCACTTTTTTTGCGTCCTTTGGGGGCCAAGGTTGACGTTTTCGGGAGGACCCAGCCCGCCCCTGTCCAAAGCACTAACATTTTTGAGGAGGCACCATACCTGCAAATAAAGTTTAATTTTACTCATTTATTGTCGCACTGTAGCAAGATGTAAATATGAATTCTGGAAAAAATAATCCCATTAAAAATTTGATCTCTATCGCAAATCCTAAAACCACTCCAAATTTCAGTCGACATTTGCACTATTGAAAGTTACATAATAGATAATTTCGATATTTGTGGATTACTGCAACGAACAAAGTTTGACGACATCTTGTAATAATGTTTAATTATCGTATACTGTATCACTTTACTTTTTATAATATAAATTCTAGGTACTGCCAAATTTAGCATGGCTGGATTAATACACAAGTATCAACATATTTTATTGATTCACAAAATAGAATAAGTGGAGGGCACCAAATAAATTTCGTGCCCAGTGTTTTCAAAAATCATAGTCTGACCTTTCATGCGTATTTAAAATATTAACACACAATAAAGCTGCAGAATGCATACGCATAGTTTCGCTAAATTGAGTAACATTTCAAGTCAATGGCTCCGTTTTCACTTTTTTACTAAACAAAAACTTGTCGTAAGTGTCACGTGCGAAACGCTTCCCGAAGCGTGCCACTCTGTGTTTGGCTTCCAAATGATTAGGGTAACCCCAGAAATCAATTCTAAAACGTCATAACCAGCACTAAGTTATAATGATCACAAGAAAATGGTTTGAATCTTCATTTCCTGAATCAACAACTTAAGGTACTTAATTGACCTTCGAAAACGAAGACTTAACTCCATTTATGTGATGTGACAGAACATTTGGTGACTAATGAATACCTATAAGAGCAGGTAATTACACCTTTGATGGCACTTACTACGAACTACGTGTTGATACTACGTTATTGCCGATAAATTCGAATATTTCGTTACAAGTATTTTAATACCAGTGCAAGATTGTATTTATCCAGAATTCTTTGGCCAATGCATCAGGGCCCGATTGAGATATCGGAGGACCCAAAGCCAACGCTTTTGTGGGGCCCCTTGCAGTCAGAACTTACAATTTTAGTCATTAGCAAAAACAATTTTAGCCATTTTGGGTCCCTAAATTCAGTACTTATTCAGTACTTATTCAGTAATCAGGCCCGGTACACAGGATTGCGGTACGTCCGTATACGCCAGCGTTTTAACGGTGACTAAGTGTGTCCGTATCAAGACAGGGGCCTCGGTAGAATCCGCACTGGAAACATTTTTGCCTAGCACCGGGAGAACCTTGTACTTTTCCTCTTTTAATTTCCAATCTAAGAAAAACTTTTTTCCCTTTCTAATACATGTACGAGAAACTTCTTACTATCAATTGTATGCACTGTTTATGTGAGTAGAAGGATATCTTATCGATACACTAGTTGTAAAACAGGAACGATCTATTGACTCCCCCCCCCCCGTCACACACACAATTTTAGAAACATAATGTATTTATGCATTTTTAATGGATTATCTTTATCTGTATCATTACTAATAATAAAGCTGAAAGTCTCTCTGTCTGGATGTCCGGAGGATGTTTGAATGTCTGTAGGATGTCTGGATCTCTGTGACGCGCATAGCGCCTAGACCGTTCAGCCGATTTTCATGAAATTTGGCACAAAGTTAGTTTGTAGCATGGGCGTGTGCACCTCGAAGCGATTTTTTGAAAATTCGATGTGGTTCTTTTTCTATTCCAATTTTAAGAACAAAATTATCATAAGATGGACGAGTAAATTACGAAATTATCATAACGTGGAACCGTAACATGGGCACAAGTCAATTGGCGAGATACGAAATTATCATAACGTGGAACTGTAACATGGGTACAAGCCAATTGGCGAGAAAATTCGCCATACATTATTTGTAAATATACAGGCGAACCAAAAGATCTTTCATTTTTCTGTTACGGGAAAAACCGTGCGGGTACCACTAGTATATCTATATAGTTATATGGGTTTGCGTGATAATATTTGTTTTTAAACAAAAAGCATTTACAGCAGTGAACTTGTTCTAACTCTTGTCTTCAAAATCTATTGGGTTTAATGTAGTCGTGTAGTTGAATAGAACTGAAGTTATTAAATTATCTTTAACGTTCGCGCGTATGTAAGTCAAAAACTTAGCCTTGAATGTCATACCAGCTCAAATTCCACGTGCGTAAATGTCAACAATCATTTCTAGCAATATACATGATATAGGGCTGTTTTGCTTAGTTCGCTTTGCTTTTTTTCCCAAATGTAACGTTTAATTCGAAATGAAGTTTTCATTTTCTCCGTCGTAGTCCTTGAGAATTTCAATTCAGTTTGAAATGGGTGGACATGCTGTCAAACATAGAACGTTTCTATAGTTGTATAATTGGTCGCCGAAAAATAAACCCATTCTGAATATCAAGACTTCACACAGAGGCCTTGGTGTGTCACTTGGTGTGTCAGAAAATGATATAGGATTCTTTCCACAATTGCTGTGTTTGAATTAGTAAATATCCGTTCGTACATAAGTTGTAGATAGATGCAAGTGGTGGAAGATATAATTATTGAAGCAATGTGTACGCAGCAGGGTCTATTCATGCAAGAAGCACGCGAAACCCTTGCTAAGGATTCCGTGCTAACAATGGAATCCTCAGCAAGGGTTAATGTTAACTTCCTTTTAAAGTTCCATGCTGTTATAATTTGAACAATTTTTAGAACAAGCTCAATATTTCAACGTTCTCTTACAAGAGTACACAGCATTAATGCAAACATTTATGCTTTTCAAAGGTACTCTATTGATTGCAAGTAGGGATTGCAATACACCGGAACAAAATTTCAATACCAGTACTCGGTATTTTTAAAACGTGATACCGGGATACCGGTATTAATACCAATATTTGAAATTTCTCAAAACGTGCTTGAAAACATATTGTTTCGTTGCCACATTTCATAATTTTGTACAAAAATTGTATTGTTATGAAAATGTATTGTGAACAAATATAAAATGGAGGAACAAATGTCATAATAAAAAATCAATGCTAGTTTCCTAATAAACGTGTTAAGTATAATATCCATTAGAGTTGAGCTTACGGGTATCTCCCCTCTACGATAATATCTCCTTGAATTTCTTTCAAATGGCGGGAATGAAAAATAAGCAAGAATCTAAAGCTACTACATGCATACTGGACCAGACAGAATTTATTATTATTATTTATTTATTTAATTTTTCACATTTCATTTCAACATAAAACCAGGATCCCATTCCTCTCGCTTCTTCCCTAATGAGGGCAAGATTTGATGTTTTTTTTAGGTGTATTTATGTCTAAAATGGAATAACCTGGGTGCATGGGAAAGTGTCAGTATTTTAACAGTATAGAATACTATCTGCTTTGCACGGCGTTGCACGGTCTACCTCAAAAATAAAAGTCATGAGAAAATGAAAGACGCATGTTTAACAATTAGGCTTACATAAAAGAAAAAAATGGTTCTCATCAATGTGTAGAAAAAAACAATTTAATGATTCAAAATTTAAATTTTAACCACTCTATATTTTTTAAATATTCCTAAAATTCAGTCATCGTCATTTATATTCGTAAACATGCCGGCTCACGGATTCTCTGCCAAAAACTACACTATGTACAGTGGCTCCCAAAAGTGTTCGTACACCTACGATTTTCAATGAAATAGGCCATTATCCATTGGTTAGAATTAATATTTCGGAATAGGTATTTTATTATAAGATCTATGATCTATATTTAACAAAACTACATGAACATTTTTAATAAAACATTAAAACATAATTTTTAAAAAATCAAAAACCAAAAATTGCCGGAAATTTTATCTCACAAAAGTCTTCGTACACTTTGAAAAAATGTCAAAAAATTAGAAAATAATCTAACTTTTTACGAAGTTATTGTTTAGTAGAACATCATGCAGTATCAACAAGAGCTTTTAAACGTCTGGGAATAGATTTCATTGTTTTTTCTTTCTTTTTTTGCGTAATTTCTGATTAAGTGTTCAACCCCGGTTTGAGTCTTACTGTTTCTAGCTCTATTTTCGTTTCAAAGCTGTATTTTCGTAATCTAGCAACCAGATATCTCTAAATATGTTACATTAAGTTCAAATCTGGAGATTGAGGGGGTATTTCTAAGCTTAAGGACAATTTTTGAGGCACCAAACGCAAACGTGTGCTTCTTATCGTTATCTCGATAAAAAACAAAGTTGTTTCCGATTACCAAATTTTGGGCTAATAGTTTAAAATTGCTTTTTAAAATATTTAAATGAACAGCATGATTCATTATTTACTCAAAAAATTCCAAATTTCCAAGTCCTGATGCTGTAATGCACCCTCACACTAAAACACTTTCACCGTCCTGATTAACTGATCCAACTAAGTTCTTCAGATTAAATTCCTCATTTTTTCTTTTATTTACAATTATACAACAATTTTACCCAAAATGTTAAATTTATTTTCATCTATAAGTAAGACGTTGTTCCAAAACGTTTTGAGCTTATTTATCATTGATTTTGCGACGGAAAGCGTAAGCTTACTGTTATTCGCACGAACAAGAAAATTTCTGCAGGAAGAGGTCCCATTTAATCCAGTTAATCAGAGAACTTGGCGAACAATTTTAGGTGAAAATTAAACGTAAAATGTTTCATTCAATTCTGCAGAAATTTTTTCAGCACTCAAATGTGTATTTTTCATAATTTTTTTAACTGTAAACCTCCGATCACGCATTGTTAACTTTGCCAGTTGACCTTTTCTTACCGTGTTTTCGATCCTATTCTTGTCTTTAAAGCATTTTATCAAGCACTTCACTATAGAATGGTATAAATTACCTAATTTAGAGACATTTAAAACCAATTTACCGCTACTGTGAGAAAACAATTCAAATTTCGAATGGTGTTTGTGGTGTTTTTCAAATACCAGTCATTTTAAAGTAATAAGCACAATATTAAGGAATAAATAAACAAAAAATTAAAGCCAAATGACTTTTAAGGGTCAACATAATGCAAAAATAATAAAAAAAATGACATATGATAGTTTTAATCATGAATTTATTCAAAAAAATTTGAGTGTACTACGACTTTTGTGGCGTATTATTTCTCCGTCTCTTCATTTTTTGACAAATTTCAAAAATTAAATCTGGCAATATTTTGAAAAAAACTACTGAGTTTTATTCAGAATGGCATAAGAATGGTGTGAAAAAAAATTGGACTTTATATTCAAATTCAGTTTTGCGTTATTTTGGTTTTACTACAAAATTTCAAGGTGTACGAACACTTTTGGGAGCCACTGTATATAGATATTCCTGAGCATTAAAGGATCTCTGTGCTAATAGGTTCGTCAAACATCCGACGTAAACTGGATTTATACAGGGAAATAAATCCCTTATGGGGTTTTTATGCCCCAATAGGAGGGCGAAAACCACCCTTGAGAATTCGTGCTTTTTCTAGTGAAAAATTCATGCTTTTTTTTTGTTTTGTTTTTCATGGGATAAATTTTTTTTTCCTGAAGTGGCCCGTATTTGGACCTTGTACCACCTTTTGAAAAACCGACATTTTATCTTTTTTGTCGAATCACATAATTATAGTCAACTAAAACTTGTGTTTTGAGTTTTAAATCTTTCTATCACACCTTCAAGAACGTTTTTAGAAGCAAATGACACTAAAATCCACCGTTTTGTGTGCATACGTAATTTGGAATGTACCGAAATGAAAGTGATATAGCCCCATTTTTGAACCACTTCCTCTACTCATTGGCGGGGAAAATGGCTTCCCGCGGACATTTAAAAACTCATGAAGTTTGTGGGAAGTATACTTCGTTGTATTGTATTGTAAAGGGTTACGTAATACACAACGGGGGGAAGATTGAGAAATGCACAAAAGGGTTACTACATTGTATTGTAAAGGGTTACGTAAAGTCCATCATATTTTTACGAGATTCAAAACAAAGTTCACTGACAAAATGTTGCGTAACATCGATGAAATCCAAATGAAAAGTGAAAGTTTGCAATTAGGGATTGCAATACCGGTATACCGAATATCGGTATTTCGAGCAATTTTGCAATTTCGTAATACCGGTATTTGCTGAGGAAAATACCTGTATTTTCGGTACTAACTGAAAATAATAAATAGTTTTAATTCAAAAATTTCAGTTTAATTTATTAAATATCTACTTATATTTTAAACATACATTTATTTTCCCATGATACAGAACCGAAATCAATCTATTGATGTAAAAATTTAGCTTTAAAAGCATGAACTAATAGAATATCATTAAACAAAAGTATTTTGTGCACCAAGTATTTATTTTTTCCACTTCCCTGATCGCTCATTTTCCCTTTCGGGAAAGTTAATTTCGAGTGAAATTTTGAATGCCTCCCTCCCTTTTGTCTGATGAACAATTTATTCAAACCATCAATTGCAGGAATGATTTATGATTTTTCTTCTTAAATATTTGTTTCAACTGCACTAAATTTTGACAAAAACTGTTTCTTGTTAGCATCATAAATGGCAATTTGTTGGCACCAGTATTGGTTTGTTGTGCCGTCTCGCTATTTGACTTCATACTTGGCGAGATAATATTTAGAAAATATATATTGCCTTGAAAATTTGCATAGAAGAAAAGCATAAATATGTTCCACGAATGCAAAGATATTTTCAGACATTTACATAATTATAATTGCAAAGAATTTTGAAAAGAAAGCTAAAACGAATAAGAGAAACCAACCTGATCAATTTTAGTCAAGTTTATCGTAAATTTCAAACCAAAGAGCTAATAAAAAGTAAACACAAACCCTTCCTGTTCAAGAGAAAACGATGTTAATATTGGAAAAGTATCGTCTCTCAAGGAAAGAAATTTCAACTAACTTTTAATTAAAAAAATAATAGAAATACACACAATACGAAAGAAACACACACACACAAAATGGTTTATCCAAAAGTGACATACAACAGATCGAATTTTTTTGACTTAAACTAGACTTAAACTAGAGGAGGTGTATCACGCGTTGTCAACAGTATCACCGACCTGCGTGAATTCAGAAAGAGTATTTTCAACTGTGGGAAGTTTGAGCCCTAAAATAAGTTCCAGGCATAGAGACAATACAATAGATGAATTATTTTTTTTACTAGTATTGATTTTTTATTATGACATTTGTTCCTCCATTTTATATTTGTTCACAATACATTTTCATAATAATACAATTTTTGTACAAAATTATGAAATGGGGCAACGAAACAATATGTTTTCAAGCACGTTTTGAGAAATTTCAAATACCGGTATTAATACCGGTATCCCGGTATCACGTTTTAAACTCTTGCAAGTTACTCTTGCAAGAGAATGTTGAAATATTGAGCTTGTTCTAAAAATTGTTCAAATTATAACAGCATGGAACTTTAAAAAGAAGTTAACATTAACCCTTGCTGAGGATTCCATTGTTTCCAAGGATTCTATTGATTCCATGGATTCCATTGTCAGCAAGGGTTTCGCGTGCTTCTTACATGGATAGGCCCTGCTGCGTACACATTGCTTCAAATAATTATATCTTCCACCACTTGCATGTATCTACAACTTATGTACGAACGGATATTTACTGATTCAAACACAGCAATTGTGGAAAGAACCCCCCATCATTTTCTGACACACCAAGGCCTCTGTGTGAAGTCTTGATATTCAGGATGGGTTTATTTTTCGGCGACCAATTATACAACTATAGAAACGTTCTATGTTTGACAGCATGTCGACCCATTTCAAACTGAATTGAAAATCTCAAGGACTACGACGGAAAAAAGGAAAACTTCATTTCGAATTAAACGTTACATTTGTGAAAAAAAGCAAAGGCGAACTAAGCGAAACAGTCCTATATCATGTATATTGCTGGTAATGATGTTGGCATTTACGCACGAGGAATTTGAGCTGGTATGAGATTCAAGGCTAAGTTTTGACTTACATACGCGCGAACGTTAAAGATAATTTAATAACTTCAGTTCTAACACAGCTACATTAAATCTAATAGATTTTGAAGACAAGAGTTAGAACAAAAGTTCACTGCTGTAAATGCTTTTCGTTTAAAAACAAATGTTATTATGCAAATCCATATAACTACAGATGGGGGACAAAATAATATGAACACCTATGAAAAAGTATACCGTATTTCACACCTATAGTACAGCCACGCCACCTGCAACAGAAGTCTGCCACCTGGTAACCGTGAAGAGGAACCTATCAGTGTATCAACAGTAGTCACAAATGTTGCGTACTTGGTTCTAAATTTCTGTAATAAGTTGAGATGTCAGACCTTACAGAGTTCCAAAGAGGAATGATTGTTGGGGCGCGTTTAAGTGGACCATCGGTTACGGAAACAGCAAAGCTTTTGGGATGTGCAAGAGGTACGGTGTCAGAGGTTATGACAGCATACACGAAAGAAGGTAAGACGACGTCTTCAAAGCACCACAGTGGCCGAAAGTCAAACCTTGCTGATAGGGATAGAAGAGATTTGAAGCGCATAGTAGCCCGAAAGCGCAAGCAATCCTTATCCGAAATAACATCTGAAATGAACAGCCATCTCCAGGACCCCGTTTCAACAAAAACTGTCAAAATGGAACTTGCTGCGAACATTTATGGCAGAGTGGCAATTCGAAAACCCTTGGTGACAGCAACTAATGCTTTCAAGCGACGCCAATGGTGCAGAGACCACAAAGTCTGGTCCCCACAGATGTGGCAACAGGTAATATGGTCATATGAATCACCATTTACCCTATTTCAGACTACCGGGTGCGTTTATGTCTGGCGAACGCCCTCAGAAGCCTTTAATCCTGAATGCCTCTTGCGACTGTGAAGCATGGGGGTGGCTCAATTGTGGTATGGGGTGCGATATCTTGGCGTGGTCTTGGGCCACTTGTTATTCTGCATGGGCGTGTCAAATCTAATCACTATCTGAGCATTCTAGAGGATCATGTCGATCCGTTTGTCCAGACTGTGTTCCCTTGAGAGCGACCGCTCTTTCAAGACGACAACGCCCCCATACACACTGCCAGATGTGTCCAAGAATGGTTCGAAGAGCATGACAGTGAAGTTGAACATCTCGCCTGGGCCCCTCAGTCTCCGGACTTAAATATTATTGAACATTTATGGGGATATTTAGAGTCCAAACTTCGTTCCCGATTTCCACCTCCATCCGGACTTTCGGAATTAGAGACCATTCTGCAGGAGGAATGGCTTAATATTCCTTTAAATGTTGTCCATGACCTTTATGCATCCATCCCCCGTCGCATTCAATCTGTTCTTCAATCAAAGGGTGGTCCAACCCCCTATTAATAAAGATTTTTCCTTATTTCACAGGTGTTCATATTATTTTGTCCCCCATCTGTATATACATATAAGTTTTCATTGCTTCATTTCCTTTCAATGAAGAAGGATTTTTTTTTTTTTTCCTTTAAATGTGGAATACGTGTGTGTATATTAAGGTTATGGCCTAAAGAGTTTTTGCTTTTTTCTGTACAAATTATCCTCAACGTTTGAATTCCTTGAAGATACAGATACATACTCCGTAATTAAACGCAGATTTTCTTCTTCTTCTTCTTCTTATTATTATTATTTTTCGTTCACAATGCGAGATGGGATATGGGGTTTCATTTCGTACTTTTTCATTCCTATAGGGAGGATATCATTGTAAACACTGTGTACTTTTACCTCAAATTTATGACAGAAAGTCTGATTTTGATGATGAAATTTTGAAATTAAATTACGCTGCAGTCATCAACTACTAATAACTTGCATTGACAAATCCGTTGTCAATCATGGATAAATATTTTTTTCATGCGAAGATGAAATGAACGACAGAACTGCACTCAAAATGTTTAACATAATTTTTTGAATCTGAGTTTTATTTCAACTAGTTTTTTTCGACTTATCTGAAAATACTAAAGTTTCAGAAATTTCAATCAACTTTTTTTAAGAATTGAAAGAAATAATTGTCAGTTTCTGATACGTATCAGAAAGTTCACTGATTTCTACTACTACAGGTTGAAAAAAAAAAGTCATTACCTTTGCGTAAAATTTTCAACTATGTTCCTAATGTTTTGTTGAAATGTTTGTAAATAGTTGGCATTTTTGCTGGACTCTGATAGCTTAATTACAAATTGTCTTTTCTGGAAATGAATGTAATTTTCTCATTTTTTAAAAAATAATCAATGTTTTGTTTTAAACGGAATCTATAGTATTTAAGCTATATTATGTATTAAGAATTATTTTTTCAACTACCGCATAAGTGAAGAAATTAAAATGAATAACAAAAGTACTATGTTTGTGTTTCGTAACAAAATTTATTGAATAAAAAAAAGCATCGTAAAAATTCTATTTAATTATTATTACCATGTTTTTATTAGTTTTTATTAACTTGGTCTCGTTGTTGGTAGAATCTTGAAACTTAATTGTCACCCACTTCCTATGATCGGATTCTTTTGAAATTTTGTATGTAACCTCAGACCCGATGAGAATGCAATATTCTATAATCAAATTTATTAATTAAACATTAATTATTAGTTTATTACAATTTCAATATTCATTTTGGCGTAAATCCTCTAATATGAGGCCGAAAAAATGCTCACACAAATTCAAGTTAAATATAAATAGGAACCCCTATTTTTTCTGCATCAGACAAAAATTTTTCCATCAAAGCAATTCGCAACTCCAGAGCTCGAATACGCTACCTTGCGGTGATTAACAATACTAAAGTAAAAGGTAAAACATTCCATTCCACGTGTTTTCTTTGGGGTAAATTACAGGCTTCAGACAATTTATGGTGTAATGTAATTTCAAAAGAATAGAAAAGAAAGCTTCCCACAAACACGATGACACTAAGCGTCAAAGAATGTTATAAGATACGGCATTTGTTTGTTTTTCCTTTTTTATCCGCCATTAGACTGGCGCCCCCAATAATTTGTTGCAGTTGCGAATTAGAACGTGAATTATAATTGTTTTTAACAAATTGCAAGTCATAATGCAGGTGAGCCTTCAATTAAAAATTCCTTATTGTTCAGGGTCATTGTTGAACAATGATTTTATTAAAATTTGCCTAAAATGTTTAAAGCAATCTATTTGTATATGTAAGGGTATTTCAAAACTGTGGTAAACTTTCATCGTCAATTTTCGTATCACTCATTGTCTGATCGAAGCATATAAAATCTAACTTTACTTTTTATACTTTTTAATTAATTTTAAAACATTGCATACTTTTAAACTTTTTCATTTCATTAATTATTTGTATTTTGTTTGATTCGTACTACGCTTTTTTTTTATTTGTTTGTTTTCTTAATTCATAATGTTCATTTTATTGTATTGCTATGAAAACAAAACAGGCTTCAATTCCTGTACACGTTGGTGTTTGAATTAATATGACCGTTAAAATAATTCAGTAAGAGACTGATTTAGTTATACTGTTTTATGTAAAGAAATCCAAGATAATCCCTTAGCTTTCTCCACGACTTCTTGAGCGTTTAGGTTGGAGTAACTGGAAAAAAGGATGACATTTACTTTTTCGTCGTAACGTGAAAAAAAAAAAAAAAAAAAAAACTCTTGGCTGGTGTTTCATTTTAGTACTAACATTATTACTTGAATGGTTTTTTCCCCCAATTAGAGTTCAGTTCTGTTTTAATTGATGAAAACACTAATTTTCCTTATTTGGAAGAGCGGCGGGAGGGTGATTTTATTTTTGACTTTTTCTTATAATAGTGCTCAAAAATTTTACATTTTCCAGGAAAATTAATTCAATTTGGAGAGGTAAATTGAAATAATTCATTTCAGCTAAGTTGATTTGATTTGCACTTTTTTCCCCCCATTTCGATCTTAAAAGTGATTCTTTTTTCCTTCTAAAAAGTATTTATAGTTATTTTACATTTTGATGTTTTCATTTAAACGTCATGTTTTCTAAATACATCACTCTCCTTTGCTTTTTTTCTTTTTCAATTTTTAGCTCTGTAAAAAGTCTAAATAGTGTTCAGTTATGTTGTTTTCATCTTTTTCGAGATTTTTCTTCTTTTTCTTATTAAAGACTGAACTTATTTTTCCATTTTTCATGAGAAAAGATTTTGAATCGCAATTTATTTGTGGCTTTCCAGTGTTACTCTATCTTTTATTTTTTTATTCATTTTTAAATTAGGCATGGATTTTGAAGAAGGCAAACAAGGGGGCACGTGGTTGGCTATGAATACCAACGGACAAGTCGCCTCACTACTAAATCTCTTGAGGCCGGTATCTACACTGGACTTTGGAAATAAGCAGCACAGAGGTGAGATAACTTTTCAGTCCTTATGCCTGTTTTACATAAATCCATGACGGCCACAAAATATGTTCTTTTGTTTTTGTCGCAAGAGATTGTTGCTGTGTCTTTATCCCAATGACGTTCATGTTTAATTTTACTTCATAAAGCAGTCAACAAACCATGCATGTCTGGTTGAATAATGTTTAGTGACAGGATTTATAATAGCCAATCCGTAAGTGGGGAGAAGGGGTGGTTGAATTACGCAGAATCAGTGATATGTGTAAAAGTAGCTGACGCAGTTAGTGTGAAACTCGAATCACAGGTTCTTAAAAACGTTTCTGAAATTGAGTTTGAAAAAACAAATACTGACCAAGTATTTGTATTTATTTATTTATTTTACTTATTTTTTTAATAATTATTATTTATCTCATATTTGTTTCCAAGTTAGTTTCCAGTTCGACAATATATTTCCAAATGATCGTCAGTCTAGGACGTTATATTAGTTTTGCATTGAAATAAGTAATTAGTAGCCACAAAAAAAAAAAAAAAAAAAAGAGTAAATTGACCTTTTAGAATACCCGATTGAAAACAAAGAGGGAAGTGCACAACTGGAACGTACGCAGACCCCACCTACGAAATTTTAACCTTCTACAGCTTACCATTTTTGAGTTATGACTTATAAGAGATACATACATACATACAGCCACAAAAAACAACGCAAATATCAACTTGTTTGTACCTGAATGCAGTATTAAAAATTCTTTCAAGGGTGACTAAAATAGAAATTCATACTGAAATTTAAGTAAAAAAATTTATGTGAAAACAATAACTCCCTTTACTTTGTATTAAAAAGTAAAACAGCAAAGGTTCTTTTTTTTTTCAAAAACATCGGCCAATTCCATCGGCTTTTCGATGTTTTTTAGGCCGATGGGCCGATGTTTCCTGCAAGTTAGCATCGGCCCCCGATGGCGATGGCTAAATTGTTGAACCATCGGCGCCGATGCATCGCCCAGGCCGATGCATAGGTCGAGTCCTAAAAAATAGCTACGTAAGAAAAATCTAGAAAAAATATTTCATTTAAATGCAGTTGATGAATAAGCATATCTTGACTCATTAGCTGTAAAAAAAAACATAAAACAAGTATGCACTTTGTTTTTTCTCTTTAGAATTATTCATCAGCCAAAAATGTTCTTGTTTATCGAACTTACGAGGAACTTTCTAGTAAAACTGCGACAGAAACAACATGAAAGAAAAAAAACAATAACAAGCTTGACCTCTAGGTATCGTTTCAATGTTAAACGTGCCCGGAGAATTTTCGGTAAGTTCGATAGTTTTACCTACTGCACAGTAACAACAATGAAACTGTCTACTCGAAATTATTTAGGATGTGCGAATGAAAGTCTATAGATATGCATTTTCATTGAAATTCAATCCATGATTAATGAAACGGACAGTTCGAGAATACAAAGCGTCCTTCTCTTCTCATTTTCTCAAAATGAGTTCATTCAAGTAGAAACAGGTATCTGCCATTAATAACCACTTCAAATGTTGCTGGATTTCGATAGCAGGAGGCAAGAGCCAAAATACCAATTTTGACAATTTATGTTATGTTTTAGCAGACTGTTAAATGAACGTAGGAAAGTTCGACCAGTGAGTGGATTTTGTTTTCAATAAATAAAGTTTCTTTAGTTTTTCTCTTCATATACCTCTGTGTTATTGGCACTGATTTAAGTTGGAATACCTTCAACTAGCAAAGTTACCCAACTCAACAGAGCGCCAATAAAACTGCTATCAAAGAAATGTTGCCGCCAGACACTCAGTACCTAAAGCCTAACATGGGGAGGTGCACCATTTAACATGAATATTATTCAGAAAGAAGTCCTTGCTACCGCGCCGAAATTTCTTCCTAACGACATTTGGTAAAATTCTTCTCTTGTTACAAATTGAAATTTCTTGTTGGTTTTACTGAACTTCATTTGTAAGCAACAATTATTTGTAGCAAAAAACTTGATGTGTGCTGCATTTTTTGGCATTTAATTCTTCAGTATTCGTAAGCAATACACTTTTGCGGCGCCATAATTCCTCCTGGTGGTGACTTTTGGCACTATTTTTTTTTTTTAATTGCAGAAATCAAAATCCCATGATCTGCCCATGAAATTTGGCACTGTTTCATCCAATACTTCACTTGCTAGAGGACTCTGAACACCTCACGTTATTTTATAATCTCCCTGTATTTAGTTTAATAAGCTTATTAATTTTAATTATTTTTTTTTCTTTTTGAAAGCATTTAAAGAATTTTTTTTTAATAGAAAAAAGTGTATTAACTGCTTTGTTTAAAAGGTGCTGCTATTTTATTTGTTCGTTTATTTATTTATATTTTTACTCATCTAATTCTTTAGATGAGTGAAGCATATTTTGTTCCTATAGAAATCGGCTTAAAATATTTAAAAAATATGCTTGAAACAATTTGCGATTTTAGCTATTTTTGAGAATATTGATCAGATACTAGAAAGTAGATATGGGTATACGGGAAAGTAGGCTCGTTTAGTTCCAGACGGAACTTCTTGATATGGAACCATGGTCAGTAAATTATTAAAATATTGCTATTGCAACGTTCTTACTATTGTGTTTATTTTTGGGAAAGTGTCTTATTTTGCGTTTTAAGCAAGGAAAGGAAACTTCCTTCCCCTTTTAAAATATTTCTATGGCTGGTTTCTGTTAAGCTATATGCTAAGTTTTTAAATCTGCCAAAAATCTGAAGACACCTTGAAAAAAAAAAAAAATTAACTGTAAATATACAGGCGAACCATGTGACCTTTTAATTTTTTTTTACTACGGCCAAATCCGTGCGGGTACCGCTAATTACAAATAAAATAATACTGCACCGAACAGAACCTCGTTTATCCGGCTCCCTTTTAGGGATCAAATTTGTTGCGACTAAAAAGTTTTTGATCGCTTTCATGTTGATGTTTTTGACTAGTTACAAATATGACAATTCAGTCGAACCTCGTTTGTCCGCCTCCCGTTTATCCGGATTTCTGGTTTATCGGTAACAAATTTATACAGTTAAAATATTTTTTTGATCACATTCATATTGATGTTTTTGATAAGTTACAAATAAAACAAGTCAGTTGAACCTCGTTTATCGGGCCCCCGTTTATCCGGATCTCCGTCTTATCAGGATCATATTTGTAGAGTTTATAAGAAATATTAAGAATAATAATAAGAAGAATAGTGTAATAAAAATATTTTTATAGCAGTATTTTGCATTTTTTTCAACATTAAAAGACAAAAGAAAAAAAAAGAGAATTACTTTTCAAAAGTTTTTATAGCATGAACTTGTTTGGATTACGTAACACTTGAGACAATGATCCTCCAATAATCTCCTCCTATTGTGAAAAAAATAATAGAAAGCCAAATGATGAAAAGTTCACAATTGACTTTTAATGTTGAAGTTAGTGTTCAGCAGTTAGGGAGGAAAAAAAAATTTCTCGGAAGTTTCCCCGCAATTTACGATAATCCTCTTTTTGTCGACTAAAATCAAATTTTCATAAAAGCAGTGAAGGCGGTTCACAAAAAGGGGAAAGTGTCGCTGCTATGAATGAATGTGCATTGTAATTGTGCTTGGTAATGTAATTTGCATCTGTAACGAACTCCTTACTCTTGACTATTCTCTCCCTTACTCTCCCTCTCCCCTCTCTTGGCTCCCTTAAGAGGTTTTTCACCTCCAGCTCAGGTAATTCCTATTCCGGGTTGATGAGTGCTACAAAGCAAGAAACTGCAGTTTTCGGATGGAATAACTGAGCTGGCGGTGTACAGTCAACCCTCGTTTATCGCGGTTAATTCGTTCCAGGCTTTACCGCGATAACTGAATTTCCGCGAAGTAGGATTCTGTATTTATAAACCGAATATTTTCCTAACTAGAGCGCATCCACTTACTTAGCACTGTTAAAATAGGTTTTTAACATAGTTTGAGCCCTCTAGACATGAAACAGCACCCTTAGCCACCATTACATTTGCATTACCTTTATTACACAAAGTATGAGAAAATGAGATATATTAGACGTAATAGATATCACATAGTTATATATATTATTGGGAAATAAAACTACATACACACATGCATTTCTTACACACTTCTATCAATCTATGAAAATAGCTTAACTTGTTCGATTAAGAATTAATTGCCAGTTAGTGACCGTATGTGCTCCCGTTCTTGTACATTTATCCTCATTAAAGGTATTGCGCATACAACTTAAAAAGCTAGCACACTGTTGAACACCATTTACAGATTTATTTATCCTCTAGTGATTTATACTTTCCAGTTACAGTGTTTAAAGGTTAAAATAAAATAGTGATTCGCTACACTTTCTTCGGCGATTTTATACCTCCACACCCACAGCTAGTACAACTACAGCCCCTCAGAAGAGCTTACCTTACTTGAAAGACATACTTTGTTATTCTTTTGTAGGAAAAAGTTTATAGGAGTACATAAAAAAGACTAATTACAATATTTGAAAAAAAAAAAAAAAACGAAAAAACCGCGATGTAGTGAAGCCGCGAAAGTCGAAGCTCGAAGTAGCGAGGGACGACTGAGTCCTTACCATTTAGTTTATTAAGCATTATCTTAGAATATAAAACCGGAAAACATTTATCATAAAAGAATATTTAGAATTTTATTAGTACTTATTGCAATATTGCACAGTAAACAGATAATAAGGTTTGAAATCTAAACAAGCAGTAGAATGAATAAATACTGAGGTTACTAGCGCAACCAGAATTTAACTTTCAGGAGTTCACAAGGGTTCTGACATGTATAGAAATGTATATAATGTAACGGTCCTGACACATACTATCCCCCCCCCCCAGCGCTACGCCCCTCAGTATAAAGAAATGAATTATTTGACACACTGTTGTGTTTTCCTGACAATGCAGGCAAGAATGAAAGGACATTGAAACTAAAACCTCTCCCGGGTCATTCCACACAAATGTCAACCTCAGCCTCAGGATTTTTTCCTCCCCCCATAAAGCCTTAATTGTGGTATATCATTTCATTCAGCATACTTTCTGGTACATAAATCCAGTTTGCAAAAATTTCATCCTGTGATTTTCTTCAGGCTCTAAACGTGCGAGGTTGTAGAAAAGGCTTAGCAAACGCAAAAAACATGCGTCTAAGTTTTCTTGCGTAATGTAAAAAATTTTACAAATTTTTAAAAGAACTATATTTATTCTAGAAGATTAGATGTTGGCCCAATAAACTTTACTGTTCTTTTTATATACATTTTAAGATAAGTATTTTAATTAGTTTGGTCATTTCACTGAAAATATTTGCATTACGTTAGTCAGGAAAATGTACTATTTTTCGTTTAAAAACTAAACCAGATGATTGAACCAAACAGCACGTTTTATTTTCTTACATCTGTATAATATTTATTTTTTAAAAAGTGCAAAATATTTATTTTATACACAGTAGATACAAAATAATTACTGTCACTAAAGTAACATTTGATCTGTGACTAATGTAACAGTTTAGATAAGACCAACATAACATTTTAAAAAAAAATGCTAATATTTAAAACTTATTTAATGCAATGTACATTTTCATAAACAGTTTTGAATAAGTTCACACTCTACATTGACTAAAAATATTTAGGATAAAAAATACCAGTAATGTTACAATGTAGACCTTCTGCCTACTTAGAAAAAGGCTTTTTTAAAGGTCTCCTTCAAAAAAAATACTTCCATTTTTAAAAAGATTTTTTTTTTTAAAGAAGGATGAGTAAAGCAAAATGAGTAGGTACTCTGCTGAATATGCATTCAACGCAAGAATCCAAGCTAAAAAATCAAGAAAATAGAAAGACAGTCGTAACAAAGGAGAACGACTCCATTTTTTGGAAAATATCTCCACTTATTATTAAAATGAAGTAATGGCAGCTCGTTGGAAAATATTTGAAGATGTTACATGATACTACAGAAAATGCATCAGAAAACACGTGTCTCCAATAATTTGCATGTTTTTGCTTCAATACGTTGGATAATTGATTATTTTAAGGGACACCTCTATTTAACAGACAAAAAGTCCAATCCCAAATCAATTAAAAGTCTTAGCGTCCCTTATTGAGAAGGTCTACTGTATATTACTCATTTTCAAATTCATAAACACAAAAACTTCCACTAATTTTTCTTTGTGCACAATTTCAAACAATCGCCAAATTGTACTACTTATTTTCAAAGCATTTCGGATGTAAATTTTTAGCATTATTTTATGGTCACCAGAAGTAACTCTGCATTTGGTGACAATATCTCTTCGACAAAAATTAGTAACAGACAGTTTTACAAAGTAAGGAGAGGGAGCATTATCCAAGGTATCCCAAAACGATTACCACAAATTCGGTAACATTTTAAATCACAGTAAGAATCCACAATAATTGAAAATTTCCAAAATAACTAAAGCAAGTATAAGGGGATTACCGGCAGCTACATTTTTTTTTTTTTTTTTTTTGAACAGTTTGCACTTGTAGCTATATAGAGAAGGTTTTAGACTATGTTCAAAATAAAAAGTATTAACTAATAAATCTTTTTAGACAAGGGAAGTTTAATTTCATACTTTAAATTTTTTTCAAATTTGTATATGTTTAAATGTTGTGCATTAGTTTCTAAAAGAATACTATTTTGTTCTTTATGCTTACTGCCATTTTACTTTTATTGCTAAGGAAGAAGCTTGATTTTCAATCACGTCAAAGCGGTGTGTTTTGAGTTCTTTCAGTGAAAACAGAAAACGAATGGAAATAGCGATTGTTGCTCATTATTATTACTGACTCAGGCGACGCCGAGTATTTTTGCTAGTAAACCAATAATTTCGCGATGAAATAAAACTTTTCAGTCAATATCCGATAGTTTACAGGCTTCTTTTGATTTCAGGATTTTTAGCCGTGAACTATTTGGAAAACGGAGATGATGGCGTGACGTATTTGCAGCGACTGCGTAGAGAAGCAGATATGTACAACGAATTTCTACTCGTCACAATCGATGTCAAGTAAGAAGTCGATTTTTGCAAATTTTAGAACGTACACAAGTTCATATATCGTCGCCTCAGTGCGACAGTAGGATATCTTACTGTAATTTCTGGGATTAGATGTCTTACTGTTGCTCTGAGACGACGATATATATATATATATATATATATATATTATTTGTCTGTACTATTTAAAGATCACACACACACACACACACACGCACACACACGCAAAAAAAAAAAATACTAAAGAAGGTTTTCGATCCTAATTCTCCCTATGAACAGTCAATTTCAAGTTTAGATTGAAGGAAAAACTATAGAAAGATATCAGCAAATGACTGAAAAATTCAGTTTAAAATTTTGGAATCTATAGTAGATTTCAGAGGAAATCGGTACAATGTGTTTTTTGAGAAGCTAGGCATTATTTTCTCGTTATCTACGGAAGCAAGATATACTTCCCAGATATTTTCTTCGGAGTGTACGAACTAAATCATGTGGTGTCGGTCTGCGACTTCATAAACTAGCTATAGCTTGACTACTGGAAAAGATGGCGGGTGAACTGGAAGCGGAACCTGATTACATCATTTTGTAATCGGTAGGATTAGCGAGATTGCACAAGCGGAGAACGCGCAAGCAGTATAGGTTTTACTGCTCACGTGATCTCGCTGATTCTACCTATCACAAAATAAAGTGGTCTGTTTCCACTTCCAGTTCAGCTGCCATCTGTCTCTGGTCAAGCAATTTGTTTGCCACCTTACTTGTCAAGCATTGCTTTTTGTTGTCATTTGGCAGAGCTCTGCTTATCTAATGAAGTCAACACTTGACTTCAGAAACTAACTATAACTACTCAATGCAAATATCACTTGTCCCGGTCAACTCACTGGCAGTGGTTGGCAACCGTGTAGCTCTGAGGGAGACATATTTCGTGAAATTATAGGATATATTCGAACGTTTCATGACGTTTGATGACGTCAGTGGTTAGTGCGGTGAGTGTCCATCTTAGGGCAGGAATTAGTAACTGGAGGGAGCAAATCCAATCAGTTGCTAATGAAGCGCTGAGGTAAAGATCCCAAAAGTCACATGGTTCAACTACGACGTATGGAAGGCACGTTTTACGTAAAACGGGTGAAAGACACCTGATTTCTTCTAATACTTTACTTAAAAAAACCTCACGTGATTTGAGATCCTTGCTCAAGATTTGAAAGCTTCACTCTATTTACCTTTTATCACTTCTCATTGGTGTCCATTGAATGTTTTCATGTCCGCGTTAACTGATCTCTCTATTCGATCTTACCCATAATGGTTTAAATTGACATCTAGATTGTTTGCATGTTTTTGTCTAACCACTTTTGGTCTTTCTGTGCAGACTTAGATAGCTTACTTAACCTCATAAAAAATAATTCTCTATTCACATTGCTTTATTGAATGTAAGTACTCAGGATATAGAATAATTTAAACTTGGGACCACATTTGGGAACATACCGGGGGAACATTTGAGAATAGATTCGGAACACATGTCTTGTGAAAACATTGCTTTCTCAACATCAAATATAATTTCAACAGCTTTCTTCAACCACCAGTCAAGATAATCTCTCAATATAATACTAATTGGCACAGGTAGATGTTGTCAGCCGGTGGCGACCTTGTTGTTTTGGTGGCAACTGTCGAACCTGTTGTTTATTATTCAGGCAGTGATGCCAAATCACCATGGAACAGGGCCCGACTAACTAAAAATGAGGCCCTAGCCCACAATGCTTTGGAGGCCCCCTCTCTATTCTATCACTTTAAGAAATCAAAGCAAAATAATGTTTTACATTTATTTGAGAGAGGAATTTTTATTATTTTCACAAAAATACATAATGTTTCAATGCTATGCATAAAAAAATGGGGCCCCTAAGGAAGACGGGGCTCTAGGCCTAGGCCTTGATGGTATGTGCGGTAATTAGGCCCTGCAATGTAAATTTACACAATTGAGCATCACGTCCAAATACAAGAATTTTTTTCTCGAAATGAGTGTTTGTCAGTGCAAGCGTTGCGCTCGTTGTGTCCATTTACGGCAGATGCTGTGACCCTTCACAACTACTTGTAGGACGATGCCGACCCACGCGAAGTTTACCAGGTGGCAATGAATTAAAAGAGGGACGGTTTGGGGCGGATTTAGGACCGGCAGTGTCTTTGGTCCGTACCTATTTGAAAACGACGTTGGTGAGGCCATTATCGTTAACATTGAGCGCTAGAGGAGGCTCTACAGTTGATTTCTTTTGCCCAAACTGAAGGATATGGACGTAGATAATATATTCTTCCAACCTAACGGTTCTACGTGCCACTCAGCGGGCGCCACGATGCACGTTCTGCATGAAAGATTTAAAGGCATAGTCGTCTCTCGCTAAGGTGACGTGAAAATGACCACAAAGAGCGTACAGTTTAACCCATGTGTACACTTTCTTGTAGGGCTTCCTGAAGTTACAGATCTATACAAATAAATCGCAGCCCACCGATGCCTTTAAGGCCAACTTAACCTACGCCATCGCTAAAACTCAGCCGGACCTTTTGCAGCAGAGGCATCTATAATTGGACTACTCGGATCTGTGCCGCCATGAGAAGCCGCGGTAGAAGTTAAAAAAAAAAATTAATTTTGTTAATACCTCACACATAGCTAGTTTCATTTCCTAACCCGCTCTGATTGAAAGATACTTTACTAGGAGCTTTGTTTCAACAAATCATTGTTGGTCGGTGTCGTAAATGCCGTCAAAAAGGATTTCCTTCTCTAGTTGAAGATCGTCCATTCCTTGTGGGGTTAAGAGGTACCCCGGGAGATTTCTGTAAAATTAATCGCAAATACTACTGGAATAATTAAAGGAATCTTTCGTAAGTGTTGTAAAAAGTATCAGAAAAAGTTTGTTACAGATAGAAAAGGACATGTGTCAGTGTTCAAAAAGCGTTCGCAAATGCGTTCCTAAATGTGTTAAAAAAAGTGCTTTCTAGGGGAACTTTCTAGGGGAAAGCCCCCCTCCCCCCAAACCCATCGTACATCATCTAAGATAGTCGAAAATTGAGGTTTTTGAACTTCAAAAAACTTTGTCAATCCATACAGCTTCGACGGATGAGTACGCTCCACCATTTTTTATTTTTTTGAAACTCATACCCCAAAAAGATGCACATGAATCATGTTTAAAACGACTTTTATTTTTACCCTAACCTTAACCTTTGATTTTTTAGAGGTCATCAAAAGTTATTTTCGTAGTCAAAAATGGGACTTTTAGACCTTTGCATTTTGGCTCAAATCTAATTGAATAACAATCAAGGCAGCAAATTTTACATTTTGATGTTAAAGTACATAAGATAATAATCTCACACACTGAGGTATGTAGCTGTAACTTAATAATTAAAATAATGGCAGTAAGCCAAATGTAAAATTTTTACTCATTACAAAGGGTCGTAACTCGCTTTGGGGATAAAAACACGAACTGAAATATAGCAAAAATTAATCACTGAAATCACGCTAATGAGAAAATCTAACTGTAGTTGTGTGTTTGTCTACCCTCTATAAATTACAGCTCCTCAAATATCAGCAAATTGACAAAAATGACATTTTTAGACCATAGTAATTCAAAAGGGGATGGAATTAAAAATAAAATTTCTTAGCCAAATGAATATTCCATTCAAGTACTATGCATGTTATATATATTGTTTTTGTGTGTTTGGTTTGTAAAAAAGATACAGGCCTTTAAAATTGAGTAATTTTGCTATTTAATTCACTCACTAAAACAGAAATAAAAAGTGTGATAACTTCCCCACACCTTCCTAAATTACATATTTTGTACTCTATATTATATATTATACTGGAAAAACAAACATATTTTAAGTATAAAAGTAATTATTTTAATTGGATAACTTAGAAATATTTGAACATGAATCAGTAGTTCATACTTGACAGCTCAAGTAGTTAAAAAACATGGTGTTCCGTTTTAACCTGCAAGACCGCTATTTTCGCAACCGTTAGTCCTAGAGGCATACTTCCAATTTCAAAAATGTTCAAAATGAGATGCAGAAATAAGATATTGAAAGTTTGAAGCAAAAATTAAAATGAGTTAATAAAAGCAATATTTTACTTTTTATACGGGCCCGGGCCCTAGATCCAATAACTGATCTTCAGGGAAATAATCTCCTTGAAAATAATTCCAACGCAAAAAGTTTGACACTACAACGACCAATATTCACCGAGATATGAAACGCAGCGTTTTGTGACTTACACCGCTTTACACTCGCCATCAATAACACCTTTTGAGAGGAAATATAGCAGTTAATAAGGGATTAAAATTATATTTGTGCATAGAATGTGAGTTTTCAAATTGATTGAAGTTTTGTAGTGTGTTTTTGTTTATCATGGCATAACATTTGCATTTATTTTTGAATAAATAGCAATGAAAAAAAGCACTTTTTTAAATTTAAATTTTGTATACACAATGTGATTGCATATGTTTAAGGCAAGTCACTTAAGTTAATTTACAAAGAGTATGTATGTATTGAAAATTCGTGTGTGTACATTATCAGTATAGTCTATATATTTACGCGGACCCCCCGGGCGGTGGAACCTAAGGCCTACGGCTAAGAGGTGGGGTGTGTGCGGAGAAAAGTCTATATATTTACTACTTTTGAGCTGTCAATTAAGTATGAACTACTGATTCATGTCCAAATATTTCTAAGTTATCCAATTAAAATAATTATTTTTATACACAATATGTTTTTTTCAGTATAATATATAATATAGAGCACAATATATGTAATTTAAGAAGGTGTAATGAAGTTTTCACACTTTTAATTTCTGTTTTAGTATGTGAATTAACTAGCAAAATTACTCAATTTTAAAGGCCTGTATCTTTTTTACGAAACAAATACACAAATATATACATATATATATATATATATATATATATATATATATATATATATATATATATATATATAATGCATAGTATTTGAATGGAATATTCAATTGGCTAAGAAATTGTATTTTTAATTCCATCCCCTTTTGAATTACAGGGGTCTAAAAATGTCATTTTTGTCAATTTGCTGATATTTGAGGAGCTGTAATTTATAGAGGGTAGACAAACACACAATTAAAGTTAGATTTTCTCATTAGTGTGACTCCAGTGATTAGTTTTTGCCATATTTCAGTTTGTGCTTTTATCCCCAAGCGAGTTATGACCCTTTGAAATGAGTAAAAATTTTACATTTGACCTTGAACTTTGGTTGCTGCCATTATTTTAATTATTAAGTTATAGCTACATAGCTCAGCGTGTGAGACTATTGTCTTATGTACTTTAACATTAAAATGTTAAATTTACTGGCATGATTGTTATTCAATTAGATTTAGGCCAAAATGCAAAGGTCTAAAAGTCCCATTTTTGACTACGAAAATGACTTTTGATGACCTCTAAAAAATCAAAGATTAAGGTTAGGGGAAAAATAAAAGTCGTTTTAAACATGATTCATGTGCATCTTTTTGAGATATGAGTTTCAAAAAAATTAAAAATGGTCGAGCGCACTCATCCGTCGAAACTGTATGGATTGACCCTTAAGTGTCAAGGATTGGAAGTTTGCATAGAAAGTTTTTTGAAGTTCAAAAACCTCAATTTTCGACTATCTTAGATGATGTACGATGGGTTTTGGGGGGGGGGGGGGCTTTCCCCTAGAAAGTTTTTAAAATTGAAGTCCAAAAAGAGCGATTATAGGACACTTTTGATGACTTTTTTTAGAACTAGAAATTCCAATCTAATAAAAAGAAACTTAATTTGAGACAGTCATCTATGATGTTAGGGAGGGGGAGGTTTTGAAATTTATAAAAGGATAAGTATCTGAAATCAATCGCCCCCTCCTTGAACATTTTCTGGATCCGTCCTTACTATGCTACCAGTGCATTCATTGTTGGATTCAGTTTCAGTTACCTTTCCCCATTGGTTAGTGGGATTTCTTCACTTATTAGAGCACCAGATTGCGGCAATAGTTTTTTTTTAATTTTATTTGTATGATTCTGTCAAGCTTAGTTTGTTGAATTATGTAAACATAATGGAGTTGGAGAATAGTATGTTCCAAAAAAACAGTGATAACACATAAGTAGGTATAATGTAACAAACAGGTAGGGATTAGATGAATACTAGTTTTCTGTGTTACTTCACAGGTAAAGAGGAATGGTTACAACCTTAGAAATTACTTTAAGTTTGCCTCCCTCAAGTTAAAGTTTTGCACTTCATTTAAAATTTCTATTTCTCATTCACAAATCTTAACTTTTTCTTCTGTTAGATCCACTGGCATTTTATTCATTTTATTTCCTTGCTTCATTTCAACTTGTTAAAAATATTAAACTTGAAAATAATGACCTCAAATGCCCTTATTTTATTTCTTTGTCTTTTATGATGTGCAGACCGATGCTGGGCGAAGTGACTGCTGCTTACTACACAAATGATGGGGATGAAGGACCAGTTATACTTACACCAGGTAACGCTTGGTTAAAAACAGGAAATGCTTATGAAACTTTTAATGAAGTAGTTAAATACTAAATTTGTTGAAGTTTAAAAGTTTTTCAAAAAACAATTCTCTTTTCTTTAGCTTTGACTTGCTTTACTGATTGTAGTTGATTGTTAATGTTCAGCAACTGATTATTTATTTTTGGAGATTTAACAAATCTTCAAATGTAATTAAAAACAAGTAGCTAATACATAAAAAAAAGTCAACTCTCACTTAGGTCAGGTTTGTCCCGTGCGTGTAAACTATATTTATATTGGTTTAAAAATTGGATACATTTTAGTAGAAAATTTAAAAAGAATTCTAAGTTCTTTCATTTTTATCTCACTTATAGCACAATAAACCTTTAAAAAAATATTGACTATCTTTACTAATGCAGCATAAAAGGAAAATCAAGAATAAATTCCATCATAGAAGAAATTTGCAACTTTCCTACCGTAAGGACATTGCTACTATTCATTGTAGATAATCTCCGACTTACAAACGATTTAGAAACAAATGAGCCTTACGATTAGATAAATCAAAGCTTCGTTCAAAGCAAATACGACACAGTAAAATATCGAGAAGGTGATCATAATTAAAAGTTGTCGATTCATATTTGCGTTACAGTAGGAGAGACTGGGGGTACTTGATCCCCAACCCCACTTTAGTTATCAATTTTTTTTCTCTGCTACAAAAATGATCAGTTTTTTTTTTTTTTTTTTTTTTTTTTTTTTTTTTTTTAAGTACGTGAACAAAGGTAATTTTTCCCTCTATCTGACAGTATTTTTTTTCTTTGAAATCAAACAGATTTGGTAAAATAGCTTTTTTCCAATAATTTCATAAAAAGGTCATGTATCATCATGCAAAGCTTTTTCTATATACAGTGTTTGTATAATAAGTAATGAGACTCGTCTTTTCCTGATGCGACTGTAACTCTCAAGATCGCAGAAACTGCTTAGATCGGTGGTGGGGGTTACTGGTGGTACTCATTCCGGTACGCAGTCGCCTGTGAATCTTTGTTTGCGCAGCATCGTCGTTATAGTGTAACTATGTTGCAAACGTCGGTTCCAGCTTCAAAATGCAGAGAACATTTGAGCAGCGTTACGTGATTAAGTTTTGTGTGGAACTTGGTAAATCGACCTCAGAGGCTTTAGAGATGTGTAAGCAAATGTTCGGAGGTAATTGTCTGTTAAAGGCACATGTGTTTCGGCGGCACAAGTGTTTCAAAAATGACCAGTAGAGCGTCGTGGATGAATCTCAAACAGTGTGTCCGTCAACCAGCAGAAGGTACACAAATGTGGAACGTGTGCATGTTGTGCTAAATTCGGACCGCTGGTTAAGTGTGAGAATGATTGCAGATGAAGTTGGACTTGATAAAATGACAGTTCACAGCATCATCCTTGAAAATTTGAGAAACGTTGGAAACACCTGCTTCATCCTCCAAAACTTCCTGGTCAATATAATGGTATCTCTACACTTCCCCAGCCCGCCTACAGTCACTATTTAGCTCCAGCCGACTTCTTCCTATTAACGAAGATGAAAACATCACTAAATAGGCTTCCCCATGGAATTCTGGATCTAGAGCCCGTGAAAGCGTTGGTACAAGACTTTTAAAGGACATTCTGGAAGCACACAACAAAGCAGCCTTCGAAGCAGAGAAGACCCGCTGGGATAAGTGTGGGTTAGGCCAAGGGCCATACTTTAAAGAATTTTAGGTGTAAGCATTAATATCTGCAATAAATTCTTAGAACACAGCTCAGTCTCATTACTTTTATACAGACCCTGTACAGGGTTATCATACAAGAACATCCCGGTTTTAAAAAATTATATTTCATAAACTATTACATTTATCACTATAAATGATACATAAAAATAAAGATAAACTGTCCAAGTTTATTTGAACGTAACAACTTAAATGTGCGCGTTCCGCGCTAGCGCAGCCAGAAATTCCTTCCGGGAAAGGTTTTTTGGTCACAAAAGTCCTTACACGTGTAGAGAGAAGGGGATTTTCATTTCGCTCGAAACGGTACTCGTAACGTGTTTTTTAATCTGATTTTTTTTAGTAGACGGTTTAAATATTTGCGAATCAAATAGGTTGGTTGGTTTGTTTATTTTTAATGGCGCAAGAGCCCCTGAGGGCTATACGAATCTAATAGGATTGCGAAACAATTTTCGGGGGTTTGTGAGCGTCAGCAAACCGCGGGCAGAACCCCCTAATTGTTATAAAAATTTGATGTTGTGCATTGTAGATTGGGAACTTCTGCAAGTTGCGTCCGTGTACCATGTCCTTAATTCAGACAAGTTCTACATAATTTGAAAGTTACCCTATTTACAAGTACTGTATTTGCATGCCAAACGCATGCACGCATCGCATTTAAGCTATTGTAATCCTTCTTTAAAATGCATTTCCTTTTTATAACATTTCGTAGGTGTACATGTTTTTGGTAACAGCACTCCTGCTCAACCTTGGAGGAAGATTGGTGCCGCCAAGCAGCTCTTTGAAGATGTGGTTATCTCTGGAGGACAACCAAGAGCTTCCCAAAAAGAGGAGGTTCTTTCAAAAATATTCAGCGTACTAAGGGACGACACTCTGTGAGTATGCAGTATACAGTCTGGTATACAGTCTGACCACGGAGTATATGGAATTAGCAACCGTCCAGTTAAGACGAGTCTATCTGGACATGGCCTCACTTACTTCTTATAGGCCGTGACAATCGCTGAAACTCATGGCAACAAAGAGGGCACTACAGGGAGCCCCTGTTCCATGACGTCGTAATTGATTGGTGGGTTCCTCTCGGCGCCGCTTGAGGTCAAAATGGGTGACGTCCAATCAAAAATAAACAAACTTTGATCTCTTGACAATGATTGGTGGATGCATGAGCTGCATCGGTTTAACACAGAAAAGTCATAAATTGTCAAAGCCCGCTAAGCGTCATCGCTATCTAGTGGAGCCATGATCTGAATGAGGAGAAAAGTAAAAAAATTATGTTCGTGTTCCGCTCATTTGAATATGACTCTATTTAAATTGGAGGCTAATATATATCTGCGAAAACTGACATCCATGACAACTAATAAATGCGTCCATTTCCGCCTGTAAACCGAGTAGTTGCCTTTCCATCTAATCGGTGGTCAGACTGTACATACAAAATGCTGATCAATTAGGGTTTCCCAAACTCAATCAAAAGTACATTTTTCATAGCTTGCAGTGCTATTATTATTGTCAATCTGCTTTTCTGTTGATGTAATTTATTAACCTAACTGTAACTGTTAAAATTGGTTTTTTGGATTGAAGCAAAGCAAAGTTCTAAAACATGGCGAGAGATTTCAATTTGTTTCTGAAACTACGGCAGTTCAGCAAAAGCATAGATCTTTTGAATACTATTTTCAGTTTCAGTTATTAAAAACTGTCAATTTTCTGCTACGTACACTAAAATCTCAATGAAACGAACATCGGTTGAACGAATTTGTTCAAAATACATTTTGGGTGCATTTAAGGAAATGCCTACATTTTAGTTCAGGGTTCGTCAAACTTTCTGGAAGAGTAGAGGGGTGAGAGAGGGGACTGTACGTATGCCACTTTAAATTCTTCATCGTACAGTACTAACAATTTTTGCAGAATCGCAGATAATAATACTGCTGTTGAGCCTTGTCTGAGATTGGCGCACGTGTTGGCGAGCGTTGAGTGCACTAAATAGGTAAGTAAGGATTTTTGCTCAGCCTTTTGCAGTTGCGTCATATGAGGACTTATAGATTTGCTCCGCGGTGGCTTTCGCTATAGGAGATTCTGCTCAAAATCAATGTTAAAGTTATTAAGCATTTTTATTTTTAAAATCTATTCAATAAGTCTTCGTGTGTCACGCTTAATTCTCCGACTTGTCCCACTTTGGCACGTGTGCTGCAGGTTGTATGCCTGTTTTAGCTTTACGAAAGTTCATCTTTTTTTCAAAACGGATGCTCAAAAGTTTCGTTCTTCGACTAGCTGTACCCTTCTAAACGCTATTCAAGCTTTTCGCTGAATCATTGGGCAATTAATAATAATATGAACGTGTTTTTAGTTTCTTTTTCATCATCAAAGAAGTTTTATATTAATTTCTTCAATTGAAAAATTGCTTTTCATTTGACTTTTATTTCTGTGAAATCTTTCATAATAAGCATAACTGCGTCGACATTTGTAGAGGTAATTCCATTGACGTGTTAAGGTTAAAAATATTTTCAATTTAATAAAAACAAACGTAAATAAATAAGAAAATGAGCTATTTAGTAGAGAAGCTAGGGAAAACATTGAATTTTTTATAGTTCATTTTTAAAAAAGCACGGATGCTTCGCTTTTTTTTTTTTTTTTTTAGAATTAAATAGCAAACTGCATTTAGTAATTCAACTCAATTAGTTGTAATCAGGGGCATGCATAGAGGGTGAGAAGAGACACCTGTTGGCCCGGGTACGAGCCTGAAGGGAGCCCGAGATTTTCAAAATAAAAGGTGAAATACATGTAGGGACGTAAGGGCAAGCAATGTGGAGGGGCCACGTAGCTGGTAAAAGTCATTTGTGACGGACCCCAAAACTTCTGTGCACGCCCCTGGTTGTAAATTTTTTAACACTTCAGTTGAAATTAAGTGCGCAAAAGAGTGGTGTACAGGCCCGTGTCCAGGATTTCATAAAGGGAGGGGTTTTGGTTTCAATAATTTTTCATTCATTTCTGCATTTTCAGGAAAACACAACAGTGTGCCAAAAAATTATTCATTTCTGTTTGATGGTCACAATGAGGGACAAAACGGGGAGTCAAATTCCTAGAAGATTTCGCTTTAAGTAATATTACCATATCTGTTATTGTATTTTTTTTCGGTGGAACGTCGTTTATCGGCCCCCATTTAACCGGGATAAAATTTGTAGAGTTAAAAAATATATACCAAACCAAACCCAGTGGCACGCTAGCCCATGGGGATTAAGGCCTACTGTGCTCCTCTCAGTCTTCCTGACCAAGGGCTCTGGGGTGCTAGGCAGATGTTCCGGTTAGGTGGCAGCCTAACGCGTAACCCCCAGGGTTTAGTTCCCAAGCGCGCTTGGTACTCATTTTATCGGCCCTCCAAAGGGATGAACCGTTAAGTCAACACATAGGGATAGAACCCGGACCTGTGGCGTGGAAGTCTACCACTGAGCCACTAGGCTTCAAAAAATATATACGCACTTAAATAATAATTGTAAATTATGATTGCTGCAAGAACGGAATTGTAAATGCGACAAATATTCGGTGTTTATTTTGATTAAACATACAACTCCTTCATAGAACATACAATAAGGTATAGAACTACTAATTTAACAAACAATATGGAGATTTTGGAGCGTCACACTGACACCGCTGCAGCTGAACTATAAATGATAAAGTATCTTCGAGAAACGGTACTATTTAGATTTGTTAGAAAACTTTGTCTTTTTTTGCTTTTATCTATACTAATATTGTGAAGAGAGAGGGCGGATTTTTGTGTGTTTATATGTTCGAGGTAATCTCTGGAACCACTGCACCTATTTGAAAAATTCCTTCACTACATGAAAAGGGCTTTTTTACTGAGTGACATAGGCAACAATTCGAAAAAATCCAATAAATAGTTCTTTTTACTTCCTTTTACAAACGAGCTGATATGTGCATCACATGACTTCCTTTTACTAGAATTTAATGTCATTTTCCCATTATTGGCAATTTTAATGTGATTCAATAGTTTACTCTCTGAAAAAAGATATGTCTCTTTTTCCAAAATATGATTTTAGTCGATAAAGAGAAGGCATTTCTAAATTTCTAGGAAACTTAAAAGGGGATGGTAAAAAAAAAAAAAATGCTGTGCACAAACTTCAACATTCAAGTTAATTTTAAGCCAAATTTGCACTTTTCTTCATTTGATTTATTATTTTTTCACCAATGGGAGGGGTTTAACCCCTAAAACCCTCCCTAGTCACGGCTCTGGTGTAGATTTAATACAGTGATGGTCATAATTAAAAGAGCTACAAAAATTTGAGCAGAAAAAAAATATTTCTGAAGTAATCGAATGAAATGTATACATACAGTGTTTTTTTCTGCTAGAAATCATTGTAGAATACATAGCATGTAAAAATAAAAAATTAAAGAATGATTTTTTATAATTGATTTTTTAAAATGTCGTCCTCGAACATTTACTTTTCTACAATTTTTTCATTTCTTTAAGTATTCAAATTTCATTGTTTATTTCTTTTTAAAATTTCTTTTTCCTCCGAGAATGCAGCTGTGCCATTGCTGTGGAGTAGGAATCGGAGTCGAACCGATTTCATGGTATTCGGAGGCTTTAAAATTCCAGGAATCGGAGTCGTGTCATTCTCCTTCCGACTTCGCACCCTTGCCAAAAATCTCAAAGCTAAAACTTTTTGGATTCCTTTAGAGAGATGATTGTACATTAAAAGTGCAAAATTACAATTTTTATATATTTATTTTTTTCTTGCTTAATATTTTTATGTATTCTTCAAATGTTATCTTCGGATAAGTTTCATTTATGTTTCAATTATATTATCATTTATTTAAATATTTAAATAGAATTGCTTATTCATAAAAAGTAGTCGAAAACTTTGTACTGCATAGTGAATAAAATATGACAACGTGTATAAAGTACAAATTCAGAATGAGAAAAGGTTAAAAACCAGCAAACAGCTGTTTCGGCACTCTAAAATACAAGTGCCATCATCAGTGCAATTAAAAAACGAAGACAGGTTCAACCCGACTAAAACACAGTCGAGGCGAACAATGGAATGAGAGACGAGTTGTAAAAGATATGCGAACAGTACCGGAAACGATGACGTCAAGGTTACGTCAGAACTACAGAGGACAGTTGCAATCAGGAGAAAACGTCACGGACAAAAAATAAATCAAATAACAGATTTCCAAACATTAGGAAAAGGGGGAGTGCTAGACAAATCATTGACGATTGAATTAGCATTTTTCCATATGTAATATGACTCCCAAAAATCTAAATCATGAAAGGACGAACACTCGTGAATAACTTTGGCGGAAGAAAAAATAAAATTATGACCGCAAGACCAACAATGTTCAGCAATAGAGGAGCGTTTGAGATCCTGTTTTTTGACGTAATTTTCGTGTTCTTTTATCCGGAATTTGAGGGATCGTCGAGTCTGCCCAATGTAGGCCAATTTGCACTGGCAGGAAACACTATAAATGCCCCATTTGTCAAGGTTCTGAACAGGGTGTTTAAGCTGTGAAAATTTTTTTATTTATTAACAGGAGAAAAAGTGACGGAAAAATGAAACTTTTTAAAGATTTTGGCAATTTGTAGACTGATTTTAGGAGAAAAGGGTAAGACAACGGAACTCGAATAGTTCACAGGAGCGTAGTCATCTCCGTTGATTCCAGATTTTCACAAAAAACGCTTGATTCCTTCTGTTGCACAATGTTCCAGATTCTACGCTTTGCCTAAAGTGCATAAACCACTCATTCCTCTCCGTCCCATTGTTTCTAATATTGGTAGTGCTTCTTATAAATTGGCCAAATTTTTAGTTTCCGTTTTTTCACCTCTTCTTTCCAGCAACTGTTTTACTGTTCGGAACTCTCTTGACTTTGTTCGCAAACTTCGAATTTTTCAGTTAAATAACCATAGAATGTCCTCTTTTGATGTGAAATCACTCTTCACTAACGTGCCTGTTGAAGGTGCGTTAGACTGTCTTAAAATGAGATTAACTGAACATCACTTTTCCTACTTTGAGATCAATGAATTGTGCAATTTAACACGTTCTTGCTTAAAACTAAACACGTTTGTTTTCGTCGGTAATTTTTTCCGGACGACTGAAGGTCTTGCTATGGGCAACCCTTTGAGTCCAATTCTAAGTGATTTGCACATGCACTATTTCGAACTTAAATTATTTAAAATTATGCAATTTGATTTTTACGTCAGGTACGTTGACGACATTTTTGTGCTTTTGGTCTCGTCTGTCAGTGACCTTGATAACCTTTTATCCATCCTAAATACTATTGACCCACATATTCAATTTACGGTTGAATTGGAATCTGGTAATCATCTTTCTTTTCTTGATGTGTCCATCACTCGTCATGACAATACGTTTACAACTACTGTTTTCCGTAAACCCTTTGCTGTTTCTCTCCCCCCCCCCCCCCCACAAGTTATCCGTTCATCCTCCTAAACAAAAATTGGCTGCTTTTAGATCTTTTATTTACCGTGCTTTGGCCATTTGTTCAAATTCCAATTTACTTTCATCAGAACTGAATTACCTACGAAGTATTGCGTTGGATCGGGGATTCACATTAGATATTATTGATACCATTTATAAGAAGCTATGTAGCTCAACTAACAAAAATCAAACACTTGCTCCTGTGAACTATTCGAGTTCCGTTGTCTTACCCTTTTTTCCTAAAATCAGTCTACAAATTGCCAAAATCTTAAAAAACTTTCATTTTTCCGTCACTTTTTCTCCTGTTAATAAATTAAAATTTTCACAGCTTAAACACCCTGTTCAGAACCTTGACAGATGGGGCATTTACAGTGTTACCTGCCAGTGCAAATTGGCCTACATTGGGCAGACTCGTCGATCCCTCAAATTCCGGATAAAAGAACACGAAAATTACGTCAAAAAACAGGATCTCAAACGCTCCTCTATTGCTCAACATTGTTGGTCCTGCGGTCATAATTTTATTTTTTCTTCCGCCAAAATTATTCACGGGTGTTCGTCCATTCATGATTTAGATTTTTGGGAGTCATATTACATATGGAAAAATGCTAATTTATTCGTCAATGGTTTGTCTAGCACTCCCCCTTTTCCTAATGTTTGGAAGTCTGTTATTTAATTCATTTTTTGTCCGTGACGTTTCTCCTGAGTGCAACTATCCTCCTGAGTTTTGACGTAACCTTGACGTCATCGTTTCCGGTACTGCTCTCATATCTTTTACAACTCGTCTCTCATTCCATTGTTCGCCTCGACTGTGTTTTAGTCGGGTGAACCTGTCTTCGTTTTTAATGCACTGATGATGGCACTTGTATTTTAGAGTGCCGAAACAGCTGTTTGCTGGTTTTTTAACCTTTTTTCATTCTCAATTTGTACTTTATACACGTTGTCATATTTTATTCAGAATTGTTTAATGATTTCGTTTTAAACTTATTTATGTACTTGTTTTGCAGACACTATCCAGACGAACAGCTGGTTAAAGATGCGGAAGGAAGACCCGAAGAGTATATCAAACAACTCAGCGCAATCTTTATTAAACCTGAAATGGGGTTCTATGGCTCCAGGTAGGACATTTCATCACTAATTATATCAGTTCTACCGAAAAAGTCCGTTTATGAAGAGGAAGAAAACGTTGCTTTTTAAAATACAGTTAACTTATATTTATTGTATGACATACTTTATGACTTCTTATTAAAGTGATGGGAATTTGTAAATTTCGTTCTTGAAGAACAGTTTGTTTTTGGAGGTAGAGAAACCAAGCAGTGCTGCTTTGACATCTCCGTTTTTGAATTTGTACTCCGCCGAAAAGTTATGTCAAGACAGGAATAAGTGCAAACAGGAGGGTGCAAGGCCTGGGAATATAGCGGAATCGAAAGAATTTCCAAGCCTGGCGAGTCGGCAAATGATATATGTGGTGTGGCATGGTCCTGATGCAGTTGCTTCCTGTTTCGAACATCTTCGCCCTCTTTTACCATTCACTCCTGACCTTGCACTCCCCAGTATTCACTTATTTCTCTCTTTTTACAAAAAAATTTATCGGAAAAGAAGAAAATGAAGATGTCAAAGTAGCCATCTTTGAATTCTTCGACTGAGAAGACATCTGTTTGCCACACTAAAAAAAGAGCTCTGATCCTTCTCCGTTTTTGAACAATAGTATGGGAAAAAAAGATTAGTTTAACTTTAAAACGAAGATCAATTGCCCCAAAACGTTAATTACAAATATGAAATTTCGAAGGAATTATTTTTAGACACCTTCTACAATTTCCATCTTCAAATAAACTAAACATAACTAGTAGAAAACCCAAAGTGAATGAGTGAAAAAAAACTCTATTTACATCAAAAACAAAAAGAAAAGTTGATTTTTCTCAGAAGTGCCTTTGCTTGATTTACTATTTATTTACAGCAGAACGTGAATTTCTTAGATTATAGAAATTGTACGCTAACTTCTCCGATTTTCAAAAACCTTTTACTTATTTATTTTTTCAGAGTTCAAACGACTGTGGAGAAGTGCAAACATTTGTTTTGCTTATTATCCAGTTCCTTTTATCCTCATAGTTTAATTCCGTGGGGCCCAACCTACGGCCCATGTGCCACATGCACCCCGCAAAGCCGATTCGTGTGGCCCAATGTTTTACTCAATGTTACAAATCGAAAAACCTCGATCAGTCACAATGTTTGAAATTTGAAGCTAAATGTTCAGAAATTGAGTTCTAGACATAGGCGGATTTAGGACTGAGTTTCTGGGAGGGGGGGGGACAGGATTTTTTTTTTTTTTTTTTTTTTTTTTTGGAGCAACATTTTTACTTGATCTCCCCTCCTCCCACGTTTCTGTCTGTTTTCTGTGATGCATAAGGCCATTCTTTACTTTTTTATGTGCAATTTTCATTACTGTGTGTAAATCATGCTGTCCTTTTTGAATTGACCTTAAAAGAGTTGGTATTAAGAGAGTGACGCAGGGCTCCCTTTTAAGTGGGATATAGAATATCTCTAATTTTAGGGGGCCCGGGGGTTACTCCCCCAGAGGAAATTATATAAAATGGACATAAAGTTCTGCCCTTTTTAATGTCTTATAAGGGTTAATTGGAAATAATAGGTAAATATTTTTTTTAAAGTTTTATGCTTTAAAAATGCTTTGTGATGCAAGTTAATACTTTAAAAGAAATGAGATTTAGAGGATAGGTATCAAGAAAGTAACATACTACCCATTTGAACAATTCTTAATTTATACACTTGATAAGAAATAAAATTGAAGCACACTTTGCTTAGGAGTTTCAAAGACTTGTCTAATTATTTTCAAGGTTTGTTTGGTTAGATTGGGTTTTTGGCTCAAGAGTCCTGGTAGGTTATACTGCGCTAAGTCTTTTCAGGGATTTTAGAACCTATCAATAATTTGTACTTTCCAGTCTCTGAAATTGAGTAGTAGATTATACAGTTGTACAGTATTTTTATTTGTAAGAAACGACTATTTTAAATTTTAAAGAAAAAATTAATTTTTTTAATTTCTCATCACAACATTTTTTTAATTATAAGTATTACAGAAAACGAAAAGGAATAGGGGTAATGTATCATTTTTTCCCCGGGCTAAACAGATTAACAATATGCAGTAAAAGTACGATAAAAGCAATCAATACAGAAGAATTTCCAAAATTCTGCATTCGGGATTAAATAAATAGCAAGATATGAAGCATGTGAGTCACAAAAATTTATTTCAAGTAATATGTTACAAACACGAGAACCATGATTTTTACATTTTTGATGCAGGATGTAGCAAGGAGCTGAATTTGACACATTTTGGCATTCCTCCTCCTACAATTTGTTATAAATTTTAAAATTTAAGGTTTGTAGCCACACGTTTCCAAATATTCAAGGTTTTCAAGTACATACTTGAAAATGAAATTAGTTTTTCAAGCACTTTCCATTTTTTTAAGGAACGAATCACAATTTTTTGGGAGTTAGGGGCCCACTTCAAAGCAGGGGCCCTAGGTTATAGCTTGTTTATCTTATAGGCAAATCCGGCCCTGCATGTAACTCACTCTTACCTGCAGATTTTTGTTTGATTTTTTGTAATTGTAACGAAAATTCGTCAGTTTTTACATCTAAAGGATTTTTACGATGTTACCAATCTGTGCAAGGCATTTATCGGTTTTTATCAAATTTCAGCAAATTTTTTCAAAACTTTTGATAACTGAATTACTTAGATTTCAATAATGACAATAACTGTCTCATTTAGACTTAGATGATTATGACTTACCTTAATTTTTAAACAGTGTTTAGAAAGTAAGGAAAATGGTACTTTCCCTCTAAGTAAAAAGATTCAATTAATCAGAATATTCACATAACTGAAGTTTACTCAGTTTGCGATAGTATTTACTTTTCTTTCTTCAAAAAAAAAAAAAAAAAAAAGACAAGCTGAAAATTTTCCAAGCGCATGAAGTACAGTTCTAACTATTAGTATCATATACAGTGGCTCCCAAAAGTCTTCGTACACCTACGACTTTCAACGAAATAGGCCCCAATTCATTGGTTAGAATTAATATTTCAGAATAGGTATTTAATTATAAGATCTATGATTAATTTTTAACAAAACTACATGAAAAGTTTTTAAAAAATATTAAAACTTAATTTTTAAAAAATCAAAAACCAAAAAGTGCTGGAAATTCTATGTCACAAAAGTCTTCGTACACTTTATAAAATGTCTATATATTATTGAATAATCTAACTTTTTATTAAGTTATTAATTAGTAGAATATCATACAGTATTCATAACACCTTTTAAACGTCTGGGAATAGATTTCATTCTTTTTTTTTTTGCGTAATTTCCGAGTAAGTGTTCAACCACACTTCGAGTCTTACTGTTTCTAGCTCTATTTTCGTTTTAAAGCCCTATTTTCGTAATCCAGCCTATAGATATCTCTAAATACGTTACATTAAGTTCAAATCTGGAGATTGAGGGGGTATTTTCTGAATTTTAGGACGATCTTTGAGGCACTAGATGCGAACGTTGAAAGCCGAGTGCTTCATATCGTTATTTTGATAAAAAACAAAGTTGTTTCCAATAACCAAATTTTTGGTTAAGAGTTCAAAATTGTTTTTTAAAATATTTAAAGGAACAGTATGATTCATTATTTCATCAAAAAATTCCAAACTATCAAGTCCTGATGCTGATATGCATCCTCACACTAGAACACCTCCACCGTCGTGATTAACTGATCCAACTAAGTTCTTAAGATTAAGTTCCTAATTTTTTCTTCTACTTACAATTATGCAACAATTTAACCAAAAATGTTGAATTCATTTTTATCTGTAAATAAGACGTAATTCTAAAACGTTTTTAGCTTATTTATCCTTGATTTTGCGGCGAAAAGCGTAAGCTTTGTGTTTTTCGTGCGAACAAGAAAATTTCTGCGGGAAGAGGCCCCATTTTATCCAGCTAATCAGAGAACTTGGCGAAAAATTTTAGGTGAAAATTAAAAATAAAATTTTTCTTTTAACTCTGTAGAAACTTTTACAGCACTCAAATGTGTATTTTTTATAATTTTTTCAACTTTCAATCTCCGATCACGTTTTGTCAACTTTGCCGGTTGACCTTTCCTTACCTTGTTTTCGGTCCGATTCCTTTGTTTAAACCATTTTATCAAGAACTGTACTATACAAACAAATAAATTAACTAATTTAGAGTCATTTCAAACTAATTTACCGCAACTGTGGGAAACAAATTCGAATTTTGAATGGTGTTTGCGGTTTTTTACAAATACCAGCGATTTTATAGCAATAAGCACAATATTAAGAAATAAATAAACAAAAAATTAAAGCCAAATGACTTATAAGGGTCAATACAATGCAAAAATATTAATAAAACGGCATATGATAATTTTAATCATGAATTTATTCGAAAATATTTGAGTGTACGATGACTTTTGTGGAGTGTTATTTCTCTGTTTCTTCGTTTTCTGACCCATTTCAAAAAAGTAGATCCGTTAAAATTTTGAAAAAACCAATGGGTTGTATTTAGAATGACATATGAATGATGTGAAAAAATATTGGACTCCATATTCGAATTCAGTTCCGAGTTATTTTGGTTTTACTAAAATTTTCAAAGTGTACGAACACTTTTGAGAGCCACTGTATACAAATTTTTTCCTTTAAAAAATAAAGAAAATACAGTTATAAAAACATTTCATCAGGTAATAATGCGATCTTACAAGAGTTGTGCTACGGTGTTAACTGTTACATTTTATAGTATTTTGCTCTACAAAAACCTTTTAGCTATTTACTTCTTTTGCAACAGCATACATTTCAAATCAGCCAATTTCATTTGAACGTGTGAATCCAGAAGGTTCTTCAAAATCTTTCGTCTGTAACAACCTATAACATCAAGTTTTTGAAATCACACAAATTGAAAATAAACATTCTGAAAAGAGAGAAAACAAATCGTAACGAGTAGATCGTTCTGTTAGCGCAAATTGGGGAGGGGGGAGGGAGGGTCCCAAGCGTCAATTATTATAAGTGTTGCAGCTGAATGCATAGCTCGTTTAGCCTATGTTTTCATTCATATACTTGCCCAAATGGTTTTCAGTCCAAAATAGTGAATTTAGACCAATTTTCAGTACCCCAGTGACAGCTGTACTATTTGTATTTAACGTTCGGTTTTTTTCTTTTTCTTTTCTCCCTTCAGAAAAGGACATTCGCCATTCTCTTCATTTTAATTGAACTATTCAAAAAAGAAAAAAAATCATGAGTTTTTTTGTTATAAGATTTTGGAAGATAAGTTGTTACTATATAAACTCCTCCCAAAACTGGGGGGGGCATTACCCCCTTTTCCCCCCCATTAATCCGCCCATGGTTCTAGAAGATTAAGAATCAAGTTAAGGATAGAAATAATTGTTGTTTCCTTTCTATTTAAACGCCTTTCCGATATATTTAGAAAGCTTTTGAATGCATTTGAAAAATTAATATTGTTACAAATTCTGTAAATAGTAATTATTGTAGTAACGTAACCTGTAAATAGTTTCCCGTAATGAATATACAACCCCTTAACATATGGCTAAAGTATACAACCCCCTATTCTTTTTTTTTCTTATTTCATTCACTGATTTTATCAATGAAAGTGTAGTTGTAGAACGTTGTAGCATTTTCTGGAATATTTGAGAGATTTCTTTTCGGTGTATATAAGCCGTTAGCGATGAATAAACAGTTGAGTTTTCGATTGAGAATTCGAACTGAGAGCGTATTTGCTCTGTTTATAGCGAGGCATTTCGCTGTGTTGTTTTCGTATTTGGAAGTAAATACGTGTGTAACCGTTGAGTTTACGGTGTTGAGTGATATTTGCTTAATTGCTGATGATTATTTTAGCAGTTGTTAACGATTTCTCCCGTACATAGTGTAAATAAAGCTCCTGTGTTTTTATCAAGAACTGTGTCTTCATTTCAAGAAAGTGGAAGTCGCACCGAATCTGTGACAATTGGCGCCCAACGTGGGGCTACTTCAGGACTTTCTTGCAGTAAGTGTGACTCTGGACATTTTTTCATAAAGACTTTTTAAATTTGGACTTTATTTTTATGGTGATTACTCGCGCAATGGATGAACAATTAAAACAACTGCTTGATGCAATCAACTCTGTGAAGAGTGATATGGTGGCTAATCAAGAACAATTAAAAAATGATATGGCGGCTAATCAAGAACAATTAAAAAATGATATGGTGGCTAATCAAGGACAATGGAAAAGTGATTTAATGGTGCTGAAAAATGATTTAGCTTCTAACCAAGAGGAAATTAAAAACGACCTTACTTCGGTAAAGACTGTGATGGAAAATAAATTTAATGACATAGGGCATCGAGTTGATGCTATTGAAGAAAAATTTGATACCGTTGAAAGCCGATTCAATGCTGTAGAAAATAAATTTGATTTCATTTACTTAAAGAAGAGATCTTTAAGAACGTGGAAAGGAGATTGGCGACCGCGGAAAGCAGCTCTGTACAGTTTGGCGCTCCCACATCGGTTGCTCGACCGTCCATTAAACTTGCCACATATGATGGGAAAACTTCGTGGCAGGTTTACAAAACTCAATTCATGATAGTGGCGGAAGCGAACGGATGGGACTCTGCTACCAAGGCCTGCCATCTTGCAGCATCCCTGAGAGGTGACGCAGCGGACATTCTTCAGACCCTTCCGGACAGCCAGCGCCTGGATTTCGCCGCCCTCACAGCTGCGTTTGAGCTTCGCTTCGGTGAGAAGTGCCAGAAAGATTTCAGCCGACTCCAGTTGAAGTCCCGTTTCCAGAAAACCGGGGAAACCCTGCAAGAGCTAGCGGCGGGCGTCGAGAGACTGTCGCATCTTGCTTTTTGCGACTGTCCTGCGGATGTTCGAGACAACCTGGTACTCAACTACTTCATCGACGGAGTTCGGAATCCTGAGATCCAGAAGGCCCTCCGGATGGCGAATGTAAATGACCTGAAATCCGCTTTGGTATATGCGATGAGATACGAGGCCGCCCAAGAAGCAATCCGTGTGGATCGTCATTTAATCCGGACTCAAGCTGATGAGTCTGATTCCAGGTCGTCCCACCTCGCTGAACTTGAGAGACAACTCGGTGACTTGGCAAGACATCTGAGCAGCATAACAGCCCAAAAGAAACAAGAGCAGAAGTGCTGGAAATGCGGTAGTGAAGGACACCTGCGAAGGAGTTGTCCGGTTCGCCAAGCTACGCGAGGGAAGGAAATCAACACCACCAGAACTCTGCAGATTTCCTCTTCTAGTAGTGGCAGTGATGGACTTTTCATTTACGCACATGTAAATGGGAATCCTTGCAAACTGATTGTCGACACTGGAGCCAATGTGACAATCGTTAGGACAGATGTGGCTCGTGAATTTGGATTGAAACTGTTGTGGACATCGCCACGCGTAAGTCTCCAGACTGTGACAGGTGACAAAATCGAGATTGAAGGCAAAGTGGACTTGGAAATAGTTTTTGGGAATGCCACCTACCATCATACGGCATTCGTCGCGGATATCACGGACCCCTTCATTCTCGGGTTGGATTTTTTAAAGAAATACGACTTCATCCTGGATTTCAAGACTAATGAACTGCACTCGATGAGAGAAGACATAGCCATCTTCAACGTAGAAAATGATGTAAAATCAGCTCATCAAATAATAGCCCAAACAGATTTATCGATTCCCTCAAGGTCAGAATCTTTGATACCTGGCTCCGTTGAAGAAAACAACAGCTTTAGATTCGGCCTCATTGAATACCCTAACCTAAACAATAACCTAAAAGGAGTGCTGGTAGCATCTACGCTTGTGGACCTTTCTAAGGATGTAATTCCTGTGAGAGTTGCCAACGTGAGTGAAAGGCCAAGGAATATCCGGAAAGGCGAAGTGTTAGCAACTTGTACTCCCGTAAACTGCATCATTAGAAGAATCAATTCCCCTGAGACTGTGTCTTCTGAGTCCTTGACATCGAAGCTAATTGGGAGTGCACCCTTATCGAAGGATCAAAGAACTGCTGCGGAATAATTGATGGAGGACTTCAAGCATCTGTTTTCATCTACATCGGAGGATGTGGGCAGGACGAATTTAACGCAGCATAGGATCTACACTGGAGAACACCTCCCTATTAAACAGCATCCAAGACGACTACCGTTCGCCAAGAAGGAAGAAGTTGAGACCCTCCTGAAAGAGATGAAGGAGAATGATGTAATCGAACCTTCATGCAGTCCTTGGGCCTCTCCCATCGTCTTAGTCCGAAAGAAAGAAGGCTCCACCAGATTTTGTGTCGATTACCGACGGCTGAATGAAATCACCAAGAAAGACAGTTACCCTCTTCCACGGATAGACGACACCTTGGACACTCTTTCCGGACACAAGTGGTTTTCGACCCTGGACTTGAAGAGTGGCTACTGGCAGGTTGAGATACACCCTGAGGACCGAGAGAAGACAGCGTTTACAACTGGACAAGGCTTATGGCAGTTCAAAGTGATACCATTCGGCCTCTACAATGCACCAGCTACGTTCGAGCGTCTTATGGAGACAGTGTTAAGAGGACTTTCCTACGAATCCTGTCTGGTCTACTTAGACGATATCATCATCGTGGGACGCAGTTTCGAAGAACATCTGGCAAATCTTAGGAAGGTGCTGCAAAAGCTTAAGGAAGCCAATCTGAAGTTAAGCCCGTCCAAATGTAATTTGTTCCGCCGGGAAGTGAACTATCTTGGTCACATCATCTCTTCTGAAGGTGTACAAACCGATCCAGAAAAGGTATCTGCGGTCAAGAGTTGGAGTCGTCCCGAAAACATCCATCAGCTGCGAAGTTTCCTGGGGCTCTGCACGTACTACAGGAAGTTTGTAAAGGGTTTTTCCAACATGGCACGACCTTTGCATAAGCTGACGGAGAGCAAGCAAAAGTTTGAATGGTCCAAGGAATGCGAAGATGCATTTCTACGACTGAAGGAGGCTTTAACATCAACGCCTATCCTCGCCTATCCTCAGCCTGAAAAATCCTTCATCCTGGACACTGATGCGAGCAACCAGGGCATCGGAGTTGTTTTATCCCAAGAAATTGACGGAAATGAACATGTCATCGCTTACTGGAGCAAATGCTTATCGAAGTCGGAGCGAAATTACTGCGTCACCAGAAAGGAGTTACTGGCCATAGTGAAAGCTGTAGAACACTTCCATCATTAACTCTACGGCCGAAAATTTCTGCTTCAAACAGATCATGCCTCGTTAACTTGGCTTTTGAACTTCAAGAATCCAGAAGGCCAGATAGCCAGGTGGATACAGCGGCTCCAGGAATATGACATGGAGATCAAGCACCGAAAAGGGTTGTCTCACGGTAATGCAGACGCTTTATCAAGGAGACCCTGTCCTGAGAACTGCAATTATTGTTCCCGAATCGAGAAACAGTATGGAACGACTAGCCCTACTGTCTATCAGGTGACAGTGACCCCAACATCATCAGAACCTGATCCATGGAGTGACGACCAAGTTCGAAAAGATCAACTTGAAGACCCCGACATAAAACCAATTTTGGAGTTCATGGAGAGTGACAGTCGGCGACCTAGCTGGCAGGACGTTTCCATCTTTAGTCCTGCAACAAAAAGATACTGGGCTTTATGGAATTCACTCCATTTACGGAACGGCGTACTGTACCGAAAATGGGAATCTGATGACGGCAAAACGTCTAGGTGGCAGTTACTACTTCCCCGATCAAGGATTTCAGATGTTCTGAAAGAAATACACAGTAGTGCGACTGGAGGACATTTTGGTGTGTTGAAAACCCTCAATAAAGTTCGGGAGCGCTTCTTCTGGAGCAAGGCGAAGGATGACGTGGAGAAGTGGTGCCATTCTTGTGACGATTGTTCTGCTCGTAAAGGACCGAAGAAAAGAAGCAGAGGGAAGCTACATCTGTACAACGTTGGAGCTCCTTTCGAACGAATTCGGATCGACATCCTGGGTCCTCTACCAAGAACTACTGATGGGAACAAATACATTCTTGTTTCCATCGACTACTTCACCAAATGGCCGGAAGCATATCCCATTCCAGATCAAGAAGCTACCACAGTAGCAGAGACTCTAGTCCAACATTGGATCTCGAGATATGGAACACCTTTGCAGATTCATTCCGATCAAGGGAGGAATTTCATCTCTGCTGTGTTTAAGGGCCTATGTCAAATTTTCGGAATTGAGAAAACTAGGACAACACCACTACACCCACAATCGGACGGCATGGTGGAGAGATTTAACCGCACAATCCTGAATAATCTCTCGCTTATGGTATCCAGAAATCAACAGGATTGGGACAAGAAGCTACCTTTGTTCCTGCTGGCCTACTGCAGTGCTGTCCACGAGACTACCGGATTTGCCCCATCTCAGATGCTCTTCGGACGACAGCTTCGGCTACCTTGTGATCTCGTCTTCGGTCGTCCTCCGGATGCGCCTGCATCGCCTGAGGAGTACATCCAGGATCTCCAGGCCCGGTTGGAAGACGTTCATAACTTCGCACGAGAGCGAATCAACATCGCGGCGGAGAAGATGAAGACCCGATACGACACAAGGTCTACTGAACATGAATTCAACGAAGGCGACAAGGTTTGGTTATGGAATCCCATCCGACGGAAAGGTCTCTCACCCAAATTGCAGTCGCATTGGGATGGACCCTACAAAGTCCTTAACCGACTGAATGACGTCGAAGTGAGGATCCAAAAATCACCTAATGCAAAACCTAGGGTTGTACATTATGATCGGTTAGCCCCATACTATGGCCATAGTTCATGAGTATTACGTAAACAACCATGGTTGATAACATAAAAGTTGTAGATAATTTTTTTTTTGCTTTTAATGTTTAGTAATATTTCTTGTTTTATTGTGTTTCCTATGCATTATTGGTTATTATTTAATGTGTGTATTTGTGAACTTGTGATAGAAGTTTGCACCCTTTCTGGGGATTGTACTGCCCGGGACGTGCAGTCCTTGGGAAGGGGGCAATGTTACAAATTCTGTAAATAGTAATTATTGTAGTAACGTAACCTGTAAATAGTTTCCCGTAATGAATATACAACCCCTTAACATATGGCTAAAGTATACAACCCCCTATTCTTTTTTTTTCTTATTTCATTCACTGATTTTATCAATGAAAGTGTAGTTTTAGAATGTTGTAGCATTTTCTGGAATATTTGAGAGATTTCTTTTCGGTGTATATAAGCCGTTAGCGATGGATAAACAGTTGAGTTTTCGATTGAGAATTCGAACTGAGAGCGTATTTGCTCTGTTTATAGCGAGGCATTTCGCTGTGTTGTTTTCGTATTTGGAAGTAAATACGTGTGTAACCGATGAGTTTACGGTGTTGAGTGATATTTGCTTAATTGCTGATGATTATTTTAGCAGTTGTTAACGATTTCTCCTGTACATAGCGTAAATAAAGCTCCTGTGTTTTTATCAAGAACTGTGTCTTCATTTCAAGAAAGTGGAAGTCGCACCGAATCCGTGACAATATGTATTCCGGTTGGCACTCGGATAAGAAACGGGTTGAGCACCACCGGCTTAAACTACCAGAGGGTACCGATATACTTACTAGAATAGAAAAGAGATGGCAGCACCGACAATTGTTCCACGCTCATTTCTCTCATTTCGATGATGATTTTATTAATAGTACGATAGTACAGTAACCTTTCATCATATTGCGTTTCGTTATATCGCTTATTTTCGGATACTTCGCGCTTTTTCTATGTCTTTGCAAAAATTATATTTGAAAAAGAAAAGCAATGTTTTTTAACACGCTTTTATTATAGCTTCACCTGTATGTATGTATGTATGTATGCATGTATGTATCTTGTAACGGAATCTTGCAGCTCAAATTTCGGCCACTTCCTGCGATCGGATTCTTTTGAAACTTGGCACGCGACCTCAGACCCGATGACAATGCAATATTCTATAATCAAATTAATTAATTAACTCTTTTAATTGTTAGTTTCCTCCAATTTTAATCAATATTTTGGCATAAATCTAACAATGTAAAAAAAGAAAAATTAAAAAAAATACATTAAAAAATGCTCGCAAAAATTATTTAAAAATATCTACAAAAACCTTTAATTTTTCTGCATCAGACAAAATTTGTTCCAATGTTCCAAGGTAATTAGAACATGAAATATAATTGTTTTTAACTAATTTCGTGCCAAAATTTAGGTGAGCCTTCAATTGGAAATTCATTGCTGATCAGACCATTGTTGAACAAAACTTTTATTCAAATGCATCTCAAATTTTCAGAGTAATATAAATATATTTCCGCAAACATACATCGATGACTCACCAGTAGCTTCCCATCGGGGTGCCCTTGTCTTAACTTTAAGATATTACCTCGCACTCGGTTTATAAATAATTTCGTCGCCTGATAATTCTCCAACATAAGGCTAAAAAACAGAAAAATAAAATAATAGTTCAAAAAACTAAAAAAAAAAACGCTTTCGTAATAAAATGAACTAAAAAGTGAAATATAATCTTTGGATGAAAGTAGTTGACCAATCACTTAATTTTAATGTAATACAAAAAAGCGTGGGGGGTTTCTTATCAGTTGTCTTGAATTTCTTCCATTTGTTGTCCAAGAAAAATGTAAATAGACAGCACCCCACCCTTTTTTGTATTACATTAAACTTAAGTGATTGGTCAACTACTTTCATCCAAAGATTATTTTTCACTTTTTAGTTCATTTTGCTACGAAAGCGTGTTTCTTTAGTTTTTTGAACTATTATATCATTTGCACTTGATCTCACACACACAAAAAAAGAAAAGATTATGTCTCTGAGAAAAAGTGTTTTATACAGTCGAGTCCCGACTTAAACGAGGGATACGTTCCAAGACTCCTCGCGTAAGTCGAAATTTCGCGTTGTGGAAAAATTTAGGTATAATTTTTTAGAAACATACCGAATTCTTTTAGACACTTATAAACGCCCCTCAAACTGCTTTCAAGCTTACATTTTCAGTTTCCTACTTAAAGAACACTAAATTTTACGACTGTATTTGAAAAGTAAAAAAAAGTTGATTTCTTCAACATGAAACACTTTAAGGTGCACAAAATGAATGATCAAAAAAAAGACTTAAATAAAACAACACGGTACGCACCCTGCTTATTTGATAACAGTTTTCATGTTTTCAGAAGCAAAATGCCCTTTTGTCTTAATCAATTCTCAATCTCAGTAGCAAGACGCATACATTTTGATTTTTGCAAATCTTCGCTCGTCAAAGAAGTAGAGCAATTACGTATCAATTGCTGCTATTTTAGCTAAAGCCTCAACTAGGTCAAAGCACCAGCGATATATTTACTTTGAGAGTGCCTATACATACAGGGGGGAAGTGGACTTAAATAAAATTTTCTGAAGACAGTGTGAAGTTTTCGTAAACTATGAGGAAGCTCAATCCCACCTCCCTCTTCTCCGTGTAACTCTTCAAATATGCATACAAAAATCATTGAAAATAACCATTTTAAAAGTTTTTTCTTTTTTTAAATAACTTCAGTTTCAAAATATGTTGTCAGCCCAAAATTGTCGGAATTGGCAACCCAAAATTTGCGGAAAATTTCGAATTACCAACACCTCTGCCCTACAATTAGATGCCCGAATTTGTATTACTTTTCGAAAGATTTTTCACATCTTTTTAAAAGACTAGTTCATTTTTAATTAAAATTACTATTTTGTAAATTTCCTTGATAGCTTCTGTTAAAATATCACGGGACGCGGGAGGCGTCCCGGCTACCAAGAAAAACCAAACGTCAGCAGCCAACAAAAGCAAATCCATCGCCAAGGAAAGACGAAAGAAAATAGAAGCGACCAAGAACAGTTTACACGACAGAATAAGTTGGGGTTTTCTAGGGTTTTCACCCCTCTGTATCTCAGCCCCATGAAGACCCCCGGAGTTTATTTTGGTACACTCAATCTCTAGTGGCCCCTGACGGCATAAACCAAAATACAAATCCCATGGACCATAAGGGAGAGGAGGAATTTAAGTTAAAAAATCGCTGTTCAAAAAACATTTTCGCTTTCTTTGACAGGGCTACAGCCCAGACGAAAAGACGAATCAAGCTGAAATTCGCACACACCATTCCTGGTGCCCTACTGATGTGCCTTTTGTGCCCAAAATCGTACTTTACCGGGGTTCTGCAGTAGCCCCCCACTCCCCGGGGGGGTTATGTTAATGATTTTTTTAATACATATTCTTGGGTGGCCATTGAGGACATATACAAAACTTCAAACCTCAGGGACATCATGGCCGGAGTAATTAAAGTTTAAAAAAATCACTATTTTCCCCTAAATTCACATGTACTTACTCTCAGCTTATAGGGGTTTGTTAATCTCTGACTGTAATTGCAAGGCTAGAACAGATCTAAGATCTAAAAATTATTCAAAAGTTGTCTTTGGAAATGAAATTCAATCAAGACTAATAAAACAGATCATGGCCCCACTCAATACTTACATGTAAGCGCAGCGCCACGCCATTGAATGGGGCCTATGAACAGATCCAACAGTTGCAACTGGACGTTAAATCGCGGATATCACAAATTTGGCACAACGACTGCGCATATGCGCGGACTTATTCATTGGGCTTTCTATTTTAAGACTCTATGTTTTGTTTATATTTAAGCAAAGAAACATTAATGAATGAGATTGGAACACAGTTCCGCCCTCCCCCCCCCCCCCCCCCCCCTCCGTTTCACCAATGCGAATTTTCTTTCCTGCCTCTGATTCAGTTTTGATATATTTAAGGCAAAAGAAATTTTAAATGTCGGCGAAACTGGGGTTATAAACCATGAAAATACACTGCTCGACATTTAAAATGCAACACCAAGAAGGAGTGGTCAGAAAGTGATGAAATTTGGGAAAAAAAGACAGAAACAGCGAGGAATAATAAATGATCTCAATTTCAAAATGATAGGCAGAATACAGAGCGAGGACGTCGTCGGCTCAGTAGGATGTAGGACCACCGCGGAAAGCGATACACGAAGAAACACGTCTAGGCATAGAGTCAATAAGGGTGCGGATGGTGTCCAGAGGGATGGCTCTCCATTCCCTTTCAACCATTTGCCACAGTTCGTTATCTGAACGAGGCAGGGACAGAGTCTGCAAACGGCGTTCAATCACATCCCACACATGTTCGATTGGTGACAAGTCAGGAGGGTATGGTAGCCAGGGAAGCATCTATGTGCATTGGAGAGCATGTTGGCAGATTCGAGCACTGTGTGGTCGGGCGTTATCCTGCTGAAAAATTGCATTAGGTAGCCGTTGAAGGTAAGGGATTGCCACCGGCCGCAGCACATTATCCAAGTATCGTTGGGCCGTCATAGTGCCCTGAATACGAACTAGAGGTGATATGGAATTGTACGTAATTGCGCCCCAAACCATTATGCACGTTGTCGTGCGGTGAGACGTTCCTCATTTACTGCCGGATTGGATCTGTCTCCACGTCGACGCCACACACGTATGCGGCGACTATCACTGGATAAACAGAAGCGGTATTCATCTGAGAACACGACATTTCGCCATTCTGTCATCCACGTCACTCTAGTTCGGCACCATACTAAACGTTGCTGTCTATGTTGTGGGGTCAATGACAGTCTTCTTAGCGAACGCCGTGATTGCAGACCACGTGCGACCAAACGACGGGAAATGGTTCTGGTTGACACTGGAATATTCAGGGTATCTTGCACCTGCTGCAGAATCGAGGAACAAGTGACTTGTGGGTCTGCTACAGCTTGTCAGTGGATGCGACGATCCACGCGTTCTGACATCACTCTGGCTGCCCCATGCATCCCTCAATCTTACCACATTCTTTGTTCCAACCATCTTCGGCACAGCCGATGCACCGTGCTCGCATCCATGTGGGTATCAGCTGCGATTTGACGTACGGACCAACCTCCCCTTCTCAATCCGATCACCATACCCCTCGTAAAATCGTCTGTCTGCTGGAAGTGCCTTCGTTGACGTCGGCCTGGCACTCTCTCGTGTTACACGTATGCTCCAAGACAAAAACAAAATTTCTTCGATAATTCTCTAGTCAGAAATAACGACACGAATATTGCCCATTCTGCAAGTTCCTTCCCTTATATCTTACTTCACGTACGTCGGAGAGCTGCGCATTTCACATCATTTACATAACTCAGTGATGTATGTCTACTCTAAAATTTGTATAAGTTTCCGAACACTCCTTCTTGGTGTTGCATTTTTAATGTTGAGCAGTGTATTTTGCGTGACATATTACATGTAACTGTACGCATATGAATATGATACATCAAACTTTAAAATTGAAAGTGAAAAATAGCACTTATTTACTGGTTTGCTTATTTTCTAAACTAATGCATTTTTCAAACATAATACATTTTGAATTGAAATATATGAAATATGTGTGTAGATATCCGTATTTTGCAGTAATTTGTTAACAGACAAAATTTTTGCAATTAATTTAAACAAGACTTTTGAAATGAGCCAAGTCCACGTTCATACGCAGTCGCTGTGGCAAATTCGTGATATCCGCGATTTGACGTAGAGTACAGTTGCATACATCTTCTGCATAGGCGGAGTTAGGACGAAAATTTCGGGGGTGCAACAATAACAGGGATCTGGGGCGTGGGGGTTTTCAACAAGGCAGTGGCGAAATCAGATAATAATTTTAGGCCAGGGGGCACTTATAAGTCTAAAAAACGAGATGTAAACCATATTTAGTAACATTAGGCGATCAGCAGTTCTTAACATTTCAAACTGCAGAAAAAGGTTTAAACAAAGATCGATGTTGTTAGAAGCAAGGGGCGAATCCAGCTTCTGGTTTGAAAGGGGATTCACGCCCCAGAAAAAATTTGCAATAGTAGCTTTGAAAACGCAGTTTTAGAGTTCTTGGTGGTATTTTAGGGCAAGGAATGATACGTGGGGCTCCAAGGCTGTTTTTAGAAATTTAAGTCTTATAAATGTGATCATAGTCCATATTCATAGTTTTGGTTAGGAATGACACTCACGGACTGACCCCAATCGATTTTTTTAAAATAGATAGAAATATATGTCCCCCCCCCTACCACTACCTCTTTAATTTTTTATAATTAAAGTTCCAAAAACGCTATGGTGGACAATTTTTGATGCTGTTCCCGGACGATGGTCCTGAAGCTCTCCCCTGGAAAATTTTCGAAATTGAAGTCCTAAAAATGAAGTACTTATGCAATACTCCATGGTATTAAAACGAGGATTTCAAAGGCTACTGCCCCCCCCCCCCAAAAAAAAAAGTTTCTCCTACTTATCACGAAATAGTATAGTTTTCAAAACCAAAATATTAACAATCTTTGATGATAATTAGAGAAAGGGGGTGGGAGACCCTTGTTCGAATATTTTCCAAAATTAAAATCTTAAACACATGAGTGGAAGACCATACTTGGTAACGTTAGGGACACAGCAGTTTTCCAAAACTGAAGCTCCGAAAACACAATTTTAAACGATTTTCGATGTTTTTAGGTGATTATAGGATCTTCCTTGGAAATGTTCCGAAATTGAAGCCCAAAAAACGAAATTTAAGATACTCCGTAATAACAATGGCAAGAGAGAGGGCAACGGGGGGGGGGGGGGGACTGAGGACTTATAGAAAAAATAAAAACGAAATAGAAAGAATGAAAAAATGAAAAAAAGGAGGGGGGGAGTATGAAAGAAAGAGGATTGTGCGAGGAGGAGGGGGGGAGGATACACACAATTCTCCGTCAATAATCTGAAGCTGTTGAAACATTTAAAGGTCAATATTTCTCTTTTTGAAATAAATTAAGGTTTTTTCCCCAATATTTTTTTTTCTTCTTAAAATAACTGCATTTTCCTAAAATGAGATCTTTTCTTCTCTTCAATAATGAAAAATCTATTTTTTAAAAACATCAACTCAGCATTCTGTGGGCAGCGTCACCAGTATTGTGCCCCATCCCCCCTGAATGCACCACTGCAGCAAGAATTCCGGGAGTCCTCCTTCAAATTTTTTGGAAATTTACCGGAAAAATGTTGGTCTTTAATTGAGTTCGGAGTAGATTTTATTAAGTTTATTTTTTTGGACTTGATTATCTATAGTTGTTTCAAAGTAGAAGAATTCGTATTGATATACCAATAAATACACAATTACAGAGCAAACAATTATTCTATACTATAACACAGCACTAGTATAGCAGCTATGAAATTTTTTTTTACCCAACTGCGCTTCTGAGTGACAAATACTACATTAATTTTTTTTTAAACCCAGTCAAAAATTTTGGGGGTGCGGCGCACCCCCTGGCACCCCCCGTAAATCCGCCTATGATTCTTCTGACACATTAAAATTTAAAATATTTAAAGACTAGGTTTTTTTTTTATTTTGCTTGGTCATATCATACGTTATTTTGTCTTTTTAGTGAACTTTTAAACAAAACTAGATATTAAACTAGACAAAGAGTTCCATCAAAAGAAAGATAAATCATCCAACAATTAAAATTATCCCATAAAACGTAAAAAAATCCATGATTTAAGAAAAGAAGTCATTACATAAAAACTGACTAGCTGCGTTGCCCGTCTTTGCCCGGTCCACCTTGAAAATAAAAATTGTGTCAAGTGACGTATATTCAACAATCAGGCGTAAAAAATAAATTAAAAAAACATCATGATTTCCTTTCCAAACAATGACGACAATATTAAAATACTTTTTAGAAATTAAATCCAGAAAGATGGATTTAAAATACGTAACCATGGAAACACAAAATGAAATAAGTTTAAGGAATTAAAATGCGAAAGAAAATGGTTCACAATTTGAATGGAATCGCGATTTCTTAAACTTGATTTAAAAAGGCTTGTAACGTTTTTTTCCTTTCGAGATAAAAGCTTATTTTTTCGACCATAGGTCGAGTTAGATCTGGAGTAAAAAAGGTCGCTTTTTCCAATGGCGTCAAAAAGAAAGCTGTGGGACGATTCCTTCACTTTTTATTGATTTATTTAATGAAGAAAGAAGTGCTTAAATTTCAGCTAAGCCTAAAAAAAATTCGAGCTAAAAACGCAAATAACTCCCGCCATAATAAAGTTAGAGCATTGAAACAAATTGGGTAGAACGCGGAAAATTCTACCCTTTCTAACGATATGTAATATTACTATTTGCGAGTAATTTTTCACCCCCATATTCGGGAATTTATGAAAATTGGAAGTAAATTGGAATAAAAAAATAACTATTAATAGAGTTGTTTTCAAACTGTTCTGCAAACCTTCTCAGGACTCAAAGGAACAAACTTTGAAAATTTCAGCGCAATCGCCGGGTAATTCTCGAGTTTTGCGAGTTCAAACAAACAGACGCTTTTTGGGGACTTCATTTTATACTATGTAGAGAAATGCTAGATTAATATAGCCCGCAAGTTGTAAAAACATTTTAAAAAAACTTCATAAAAATGTTGAATAATCCGTCAAATAAAGAAACTAATAGAATTTATAGCGAAGTTGTAAAATACTTGAAAACAATATAATTTAAAATATAGTATTTTATTATCCAAGTAGCTTTCTTTGCAACAGAGAGGATACAAGAATTGCAATAAAATTTAAACTGCCCAATTCTCACCAAACGAACATAGAATCTTACTGGTCAGAAAATAACATGACGTAAAATTAAGCTTGCCATTATTGTTCCTTAAAAACACAAAACAACATTGTTTCAACTGAATATTTATGACTCGAAATTCTCAATTCTAAAAAAAAAAGACAAAGTAATAATATCCAAGCAAAAACATGTGATATCTCATCAAAAACAAACCTGTTGTAAAAATCCCCCCCCCCCCCCCCACCAAAAAAACCTTTAACTCTTCCCTACAAAAAAGAAAGCTTTCATCTTAAACTAAAAAACCCTCAGCCTCGCGTCATATGCTTCATCTTCTTTATATTATTATATTATCTTCTTCTGTACATATAATAAAACAAGATATTTGTGTGTGTGTGTGTGTGTATGTGTGTGTGTTTGTGGCGCGCATCCTTGGAAAACGGTAAGGCCTAGAAAGATGAAATTTGGTACACAGGTGCAGTTTTTGCCGAAAATGTGCACCTCGGGCTTCGATTTTTGATATTTTAAATAGAAAAAAGTTATTTAATATTTTATGTGTTTTTTTGCACTTTTTAGTACTTTTTACCTCACAGACCCCGAACCAATCGTACCACACAAATATTTTTTGTACTATAGTGTAGGAAATTTAATTTAAATATGATGAATGAAAAAATTTTGAAGATAGAGCATTTTTTGTATTTTTTATAAATTTTTGAAAAAAACCTTTATTTTGCATTTTTTTCTGGGTTTAATTTTTTTCGAAACCCATCCTGCAAAAAGTATTGAACCCTCAATTCTAAAATTTTAGTTGGTAATAGTAAAAACATTCTGCCCCCCCCCTTCAGAAAAAAAAAGTTTTTAAAAATACGCACATAGTTTTTTTTTTTTTTTTAACAATTTTTATAATGGCAGAACACAACGCGAGCTGTTCGCTTGCCGGCTGAGTTCCGAGCTAACCTCATCACGTGATCCAACTAAAATCGTTTGCCTTCTCTTCACCTTTTTTTTTTTTTTCTTCAAGCGCTACTTTTTGAACACTACGGGGAACATAGACCCGTTTTTTTTTTTTTTTTTTTTTTTTTTTTGCTGGCTATTTTGATTAAATAAATAAAGCCCGCGGTTTTTTTGCATGATCTTTGTTTTTGTTACGGATTGGCCGGTTAGGTTATGTAGATAACAGATACAGATAGAGGTTGAGTGGGCAAAAAATGTTTTTGTTTTCAAATTAATACTTATATAAACTAAAAAAAAGATTGTACTGTCAGGAGGTAGATACGCACAGATCGTATAGATTGATAGATAGACAAATATAGAGGTCAATATAAAAGATGGACAGCAAGAAAGAGGCATGCCCGTCATTTAAGGAATTTCAACGGGGGTGTCAGTGCCCTCCCCCCCCACACACACCATGTCTTTGAAAAAACAATGCTTTCACATAAAAGTAGAAGTGCTTTTTGTTATTTTTCGACAAAATTTGCATGAAGAGTACGTCGTTTGTGTCTCCCCTCCCCTTCCTTTAAAAATATTCCAAACGACGGAACTGGAGATAGATCTAGAAAATATTTTATTCAAACTACTAATGATATAGATAGATATAGATTGATTGATACTGCCTAGAAATTTGTTTAAGCAGCCGCCGAAGGCGGCAACATCGGCGTAAAAAGGCGAATGATAATATTGAGAAAAAAGAGAAAAGCATTGATTAATACTGTCGCTAAATTGTCTAAGCAGCCGCCGAATGCGGCAACCCTGACGCAAAAAGGCAAATGGCGTAAAAAGGCGGACCAGCTGGTCGCCGCAGGCGGCTAGTACTAATAATAAAGCTGAAAGTCTCTCTGTCCGGAGGATGTCTGAATGTCTGTAAAATGTCTGGATCTCTGTGACGCACATAGCGCCTAGACCGTTCGGCCGATTTTCATGAAGTTTGGCACAAAGTTAGTTTGTAGCATGGGGGTGTGCATCTCGAAGTGATTTTTCGATAATTCGATTTTGTTCTTTTTCTATTTCAATTTTAAGAACATTTTCCGGAGCAAAATTATCACAAGATGGACGAGTAAATTACGAAATTATCACGACGTGGAATGGGAGAGCGAATGAACATAGTCAATTGGCGAGAATTTCGTCATCCATTATTTGTAAACATACAGGCGAACCGAATGACCTTTTAATTTTCAACTACGGGCAAAGACGTGCGGATACCACTAGTTAAAAATAATACTTTAAAATATTAATGAACAAAATTTTTCTGCTCAACAAATTACAAACTTATGTGTGATTTCTTGAGCGAAAAATTTCGTCATTACCCTTTAAAATTACTACTTTTTAATGAAATATGTACGAACTGTCACGTGTGGGGGACAAAGGGTTGACTTTCTCGAGAAATGGCTCTAACTCGTTTTTGAAATTTTCATGTACTACTTGGTGAATGAATGAAAAGCACCGCGGGGTTATTTTTTATTTTTTTCAAGCAGAAATATATCTCCTCTCCGGAACATGGCAGAATGTTGCCTTCCAATATCTTACAATATTTTTCCCTCTCTCTATGCAACTAACAAAAAGGCGTCAGTTTTCCTATTCCTCGGATCCTTCATTAAAAAAAATGAACGCCATATCCCAAATTAGGTTTTTCCCTATTCACACCCCCTCCCCCCCCTTTTTTTTTTACCCTACTCTTAGTAATAAAGAAATGCAAGAAGCGATTTATTTTTACGTTAAAAAATGTTTAAAAATAGACACACGTTTGTTTTCTCCTACAAATAATAAACATTCCTTGTAGCAGATAGAACTTCAGAGCAGAGAAAAATCAGAAACATTTTACAGCATTTTTTGGGAAATGAAAGTTTTAGAAGAAAAATAAAACCGACCTGTTTGAAACATTTTCGGGTGGATAGAAATTTCATCATCTAGTATAAGAAGGATTCGTTTTTGCGATAGCGATTTTCTAAAAACGGGTTCATTTTGATCCTGCGATAAAGATTTCTGAACCATCTTTTTTTAGGGAATATCGCGGATGTGATGGAAATTCGGGAGACATTTACTTTATTAGGGAACACGGGAGAAGACATAAAAATTTGGAGGAGGTTCACTATTTATTGGATTGAAAAATATTGCAACAGGTTTCTAACCTGCCTTTTTCCCTTTGACAGGACACACACAGTCATTTTGGTTGATGGACATGGACAGGTAGATTACGTTGAGAAGACGATGAAAGAGCCCATCGACGTCACCTCTGACATCACATGGATCACGACTCATATGAAGTTCGCTATACAAGATCCGAGCAGGATTATGTCACGGCTATGATTCTTTTTAGTGTCAAAAACCAAAGAAGTCAAGATACGAGCAAATTGCAAAAGCAGTTGAGGACTGTTTATATATTGTAATGTTTTGGGGCAACAGTCTTGTGATGGTTAAAAACAAGAACAGTCTATAGTAACAAGTCATGAATGTATGTTACTTTATATCAGATTCTATTATAATTGTGCTTTTTATTTTCTCCTGAACTCAGAAGTAAAACGTTACTTCGATGATCATCAAAGCGCGTTTTCTTTCTTTTTTTTTTTTTTTTTTTGCTTCTATAATCATTTGTCAACAGTCTTATAGATTGAAGTCCTATTAAGTTTGATAATCATTTTTATTAATTTATCATGTTCATTATTATATTATCTATTTAAAAATGCTAGATTTTTTAGGAATAAATGAAGCATGTTTTAACCTTCAAAAGGACAGATTTTGCTTATATTTGATGCTCAGTGTGTTGCATAAAATACGCGAAAAGTTCAAATGCGGTAAATTCTACAAAAAAAAAAAAAAAAAAAAAAAAAAGAGCATATGAATAAGAGAATAGGTATCAAAAAATGTTCAAAGAAGTTTTCTTTAATTATTTTTTTTTTTCTTTTAAACTTTTTCCGCCTTCTTTTTTTAAAAGCTTTATTTAATTTTTAGGATTTTTAACTTACTAACTTAAGTTACTAACAAAAAATATTGAATCAAACTATGAAATCTTCAATTTTATTCAAAGTTTTATCGTCTAATAGGCAAACATGTCCATATATTCTCGTTGCTCAAGTGCGGCTAAATTTAGCTAATTGCCTACAGATAGATAACTTCGAATTAGGAAAAGAAAGTTTTGAAAGAAATAATATTTTAATTTGTTTATCTATTGAAAGCAAGTTTTCTTTCATTTTTGTATGACATAATTTCATGCTCTCTTAGGTGTACGCATATCATCCGTGAGTCATTCCATGTCAAGTGTCCTAGGAGTCCCCACTCGACCATCTCCGATTTTTATTAAATTTTATAGAAGTGTAGAGATGCCTTTGAAACTAACCTATGCAAATTTTCAGCTTCCTGGATCCAAATATTGAGGATCTAGGGTCTCCCAAAAAAGTGATCCAAAATAGCGGATCAGCTTTTTGTGACAAATTGCCATTTTTACACTAAGTTTGCAGAAAATTTTAACACACTAGAAACCTGAAATTTTAGGAGCTTAAAGTAGCTCCTTTTAGCTTAGGAGCTTAAAGTAGGCTGCTAATACCTTCAAGTATTTTTGGGAATTTGAGCTCATTAGATTTTTTATAACACGCATGTAAACTCGTGAAAAAGCGAGGCGGGGAAATTTTTTCCTCGATTTTAGTTTGTCATAAAATCTGAACAAAATTAATTCAAACGCTCTTATATAGTGATTATGTTGTAAAAATATTTGTTTTTAATGGGTTAGAGTTTCAGAGCTTAAATATCTATTTTCTAAAAGATAATGTCATCCAAAGTGGCTCAAAACCGTTCAAGTGAAAAATAGCCTATTATCAAAGCGCTATAACTCAAGTTTGTCACCTCGCATCTTCTTCTCTTTAATACCATTAGAAAGAACATATTGGTTCCTTTCGAAACAAGTTTTTTCCTCGATGATGTTCTTTCGAATAAGGATTAAAAAAAAAAAAAAAGCTTGAAATTCTGTCTGACGTAACGAATAGCTCACATTACGAGAAATGCTATCACACTGAAAACCTGAAATTTAAGGATTTGAAAGTACTTTTGGTTGTCAATACGTTCTAGTATTTTTATGAATAGGGGCTCATTTACTTTTGTGTAACACGCATGCAAAGTCACAAAAAAACGCAGTGGAGAAACTTTTTCCCGGGTTTTAGAGTGTCATAAACTCTGAATAAAAATAATTTTAAAGCTCATACTTATTAATTCTATCGTCAATATACATGTTTTTAATGGGTTACAGTCGTAGAGCGTAAATATTGATTTTCTAAAAGATAATAGCATCCAAAGTGACTGTCAAAATCGATCACATGAAAAATAACCTATTTTTAATGTGCTGTAGCTAAAGTTTGTCACCCTGCATCTTCTTTTCGTTGATACCATTAAAAGTAACATATTTTTCCTTATAAAAATAGTTTCTCTTTCCGATGGTGTTCTTTCAGATAAGCGTTAAAAAATTAGCTTGAAATACTATTTGCCGTCAGCGAAAAAATCGTGTTCTACAATAAATAAAGAATGGTGAATGCCGTGGAAACAGAATAAAAGGGATTTTTCAACACTGTTATTAGTTAGAAGTAGTTTTTTACTTCTCTTTTAAGAAGGATTTTTGCAAATGAAATATGATAGAAAAGGAAAAATATCTTGTTCTGTCTGATGTATTATTAGTCTGCTTCCAGAACAGGGTATTTTTCTGTTTCTGTCATACTTAATTTGCAAAAGACTTCTTAAAAGAGAATTAAAAAACTATTTATGACTAAAATCAGTTGCAAAATCCCTATTAGTCGGTTTCTTCGGCATTCTTTTATTTATTGTAGAACGAGGTTTTCTCGCTAACGACAAATGGTATTTCAAGCTCATTTTTTACGCTTATTTAAAAGAACACCATAGGAGAGAAACTATTTTTATAGGGAAAATATGTTCTTTCTAATAGTACCAACGAAAAGAAGATGCAAGGTGACAAACTTTAGCTACAGCGCATTAAAAATAGGCTGTTTTTCATGTGATCGATTTGACAGCCAGTTTGGATGCCAATATCTTTTAGAAAATCAATATTTATGCTCTGCAACTATAACAAATTAAAAGCATGCGTATAGACAATAGAATTACAAAGTAAGAGAGTTTTAATCATTTTTGTTCAGAATTGATGACATTCTAAAATCTAGGGAAAAGTTTCCCCACTGCGAATTTTCTTACGGCTTTGCATGCGTGTTACACAAAAATTAATGTACTCAAATTCATAAAAATACTAGAACGTATTGACAACTAAAAGTTCTTACAAATCCTAAGATTTTAGACTTCCAGTGTGATAAAATTTCTCCTAATGAGAGCTTAAACATGGCGATTCGTTACGACATACAGAATTTCAAGCTCATTTTTTTTTAAATCCTTATTCGAAAGAACACCATCAAAAAAAAAAAAAAAAAAAAACTTGTTTCGAAAGGAAAAAAAATATGTTCTTTCTAATGGTATTAACGAAAAGAAGATGCGAGGTGACGAACTTGAGCTACAGCGCTTTGAAAATACGTTATTTTTCACTTGAACGGTTTTGATATCAACTTTGAATGACAATATCTTTTATAAATGGATATTTAAGCTCTGAAACTCTAACCCATCAAACACAAGTATTTTTACAACATAATCACGATGTATGAGCCTTTGAATTAATTTTGTCCAGATTTTATGACAAATTAAAGTACAGAAAAAAATTTCCCCGCCGCACTTTTTCACGAGTTTACATGTGCATGTCACGTGCAATAAAAAATCTAATGAGCTCAAATTCCCAAAAATACTTGAAAGTATTAACAGCCTATTCTACTTTAAGCTCCTAAAATTTCAGGTTTCTAGTGTGTTAAAATTTTCTGCAAACTTAATGTAAAAAATGGCGTTACAAAAAGCTCCTCCATTTTGGATCACTTTTTTGGGAAACCCTAACTCCTCAGGATTTGAATCTAGGAAGCTGAAAATTTGCATAGGTTAATTTCAACGGCATCTCTATACTTCTATAAAATTTCATTCAAATCAGAGAGAGAGTCAAGTGGGGACGATTTGAAAAATTAGGTCAGTTAACGTGAAATGACACCTATATAAATAAAATAAAGAATATATAAGGGTGATTCTCCAAAATCCTAACAATATCCAGGAGCCTAACACAAAGATTGTTTGACTAAGAATTTTTTCCTTTTTTTTTTCAATAGTTAGAAAGAACGTTTCCGATGTTATTCCATTCTAATTAAAACAATAACTCATTTATTTTTTCCTACAAAATTTTTTGAACAACCAGAAAGTCATTCTTTTGGCGTGTCAACATTCGTTTCTCAAATATATTTGTACAGCTACATTATTCGACCATAGTACTCAGCAAATGAGAAAAACAGATCAATCTTCATTCGCAAAATCGTTAGATACCTTGAATGAAAAAAAAAAAAACGATCTGCATGGGAGTACTTCCTACTTTCTTGATGGCGGCGAATTGGTTCATCAGTTATCCTGATCCTCGTTTAAAATACTTCGAGATATGAAAGTCAACATGAAGCATATGAAAGCAAAAGATTTGGAAAACAGACCATAGTATTCAATGGGTGTAAGAAACCAAATATAAAAGCATTAGATGAAAATTCACCTATAATTATTCCGAAAAACAATTTTCTTTCCAATTCTGTAAAAAAACAACGTTTTGTCAACATGCTGGCGAGCTATTTTCAAAGGAGAGGTTATTTTGTGATTTAAACAGAAGGTGACGCTGACGCAGACACGGTGATAGTGGAAGAAGCTGTAAAAATCGCCCAGGAAAAACAAGTGATGGTAGTTGCGAAGGATGCAGACATTTTAATCCTTTTATTACATAATTCTTCTAAGAATATTTTAATACATCACCCCCGAAGGTCCCTGTTCCTGTCTCTGTAGGGATTCACCAGAACACCAGGATGAATATTTTAATACAATTTTGCCACACAATCTGATCAAGTTCGTGACATTCAAGCCATCAGAAATCTATTGGTGGGAAAGCCTTGTTATGTTTTCTGAAAACGCCATAAGGAATATACAGTAATAATATTTCAACTTTAATATTAATTAAAACTTAATCCTACATCGGCATCCAAAGTTACAAACTATTAGTATAACTGAATAAAAAAAATCTATTATCACGGAGTATATCCTTTGTTTTTAAGATTTGACTCTTAAGACTGTTGATCACGCCATTTCAGATCATCGAAAGATGTTACTTTGAAATATTTGGTTGAAATCGGTTGTAAGATTATTGTGTCACTATATGTAGGTAACATCGACACAGGCCACTTAAGCGCGCTTCGCTACAATCAATACCTTAGGAGAAAGAATTGAGCTAAAGAAAAATTTTGACATAGCTCGTTTGCCCCCAACGCAAGATGAATCGAAATATTACCTATATCGAGTACATTTGCAGGGCTTTATTTGAAAAAACCTTGAATGGGCAGCCTTCCGCCGAAGATCCTTGTTTTCGTTAGGGACATTTTGAGCGCGCTGATATTTTTATTTTTTAGAAATTCAATAATCCTTTTGAACACACTATGGAGGCTGGATTCGTTAAAGCATAATCTAAATAATCTTCCTCAAGTAACACCAATGAGGTATTCGAATATTTCCGAGGGGATGAGACATTTAATGTTCCAGAAACGCGAGGAGTTAAATTCGAGGAGAAAGCCTTTTACGTTTTGGTCTTCGAAGTCGAATGCACGTCCTTCGGTTTCTCCCCTATCGGAAGAGCGCATGATGTCACTTCCTATGCCATTTGACGTCACAAGCGCTTGAAATTTAAAAATTAATTTAAGAAAAACTACTTATCGTATCGCAAAAAATTTTTCACCTATGATGTTCATACATGTTACTGCATCATATAAAAATAAAATTTAAAAATCGAAAACTTCCCTATTACAAACTCGTGATCCCAAACTTTCAGGATGGCAGTTGGTAGATGGAGAATTTCAGCCACTATCCAGACGGCCAGCGCTAGAATAACTCTTACTTGCCAAAACACACTAGACGAACCATGCAACACTACAAAATGTATATGACGTCGATATGAACTTCCATACTCTGTAATTTGTAAAAATTGTTGAGGAAATAACTGCAAAATCACAGGAAACATTTTGAATTTCGATGAAGATGAGATTTTATTTTGGTAATGTAAATATTTATGAAACGCCTTTAAATTCATGATTTGGTTTTTTCTTCCTACTTATTTTTCTTTTAAATGTATTTATTCAACCTTTTTGAAAACTGTCCACGGACGCAAAGTTATCTGCAGTTTTCTTATACTGCTTTGATTAATAAATAATGTTTTTAATACAACAAGAGACTTCAGTGTTTCGGCTCCTATTTCACTATTTCATGATTTTCTTTCCTTTCAATCTAAAACAAAATCATTTCCTTTTGAGCAAGAAATTTCCTTTCATTTGATACCATACATGATGTTTTTGAAAATTTTCCAGGATTTTTCAAAATGGCAACAAAAAAAAAAAAAAAAAACGCATTTCTAGCTTCAGTGCGAACGTAAATTTTTATTCTGCCCACTTTACTTTAAATATCCCATTTTATATTCCTTTTCAGCATGAAATTTAATTTATTTGATACCACACACGATTTAAAAAAAAAAAAAAAAAAACATCTTTTTTTCCCAAGATGGCGGCAAAAAAAAAAAAAAACGCATTTTTCACTACAATACAGATGTATGTTTTTACCATCTTCACTTCACTTAAAGTATCCCATATTATATCAGTGTTATATATGTATATTTCAATATATTTCATTCCCCCATATATATTTCAGTAACCCCATATTCAGTGTTAAACTTCCTTCCATTTGATATCACACATGATTTTTTTTTTTTAATTTTTTTTTAAATTTTCAAGATCACGGGCCAAAAAACGCATTTGTCCCAATAGTACGGATGTATATTTTTAGTATGTTTAATAGAAGTGTGTTTACCTATCATTTACCACAAGAATCACTTTCTGTTGCAATTTGTTTGACCCCAAGGTGTTTTTAGCCTCATTTCTACAGCACTATTTGCGCGATCTCATTTAAAATTAGCGTGAAAACAATTCAGAAGGTTGCCACTTCTTTTTTCTCGACTGTGACTAAATAAAATTTTGTGTTTTTTTTTCGAGGTAAAAATTTCCTCTTTTAATTACCATTTGGGCGGATTTATCTTCTTTCTTTTTTTTAATTAATTTTTTAGGATTTTAGTTGTATTTACGGAGGGTTGCGTTTAATTTATTCGGGAATTTTTCACTAGCCGTTTTCTCTCTTTAAGAATAATTATTTGGACGGGAAAGTTTTGTAGCATTTTTTTTTCTCCCTCTCTCTAATTGAAGCCTGATTGTTGAACATGCGTCACTTGACATAACTTTTATTTTCGAGGTAGACCGTGCAAAGCCGGGCAATGCAGTTAGTTCTTAAATAAAAGAAATAAAATATTAATTTAGTGAGTACGTTTATTTCTAAGAATGTGGGGGCAAAGGGAAATATTTATAATAAATGACATGTTTTCAAAACAAATAAATAAGAAATTTTAATTGAAAACTGCTGTATTAAAGAGAGAACAATATAATTTATAATGGAATCAATCAGTTCATCATATTTTTCAATTGATTCTTCACTTAATTGTGTGCATTTGTTTGTACATAAACATAAATTACGCATAAAGAGTTCAAAAAAATTTTCCTGTGGAACAAGAAGGAGAGCATTAAGTGTCCCAGCTTAAAATTATTTAGAGTTAAAATGTGATTTAAGATTGTGCTAAACATTTTTTGTTGGACCGAAAAGTAATGTCGTTTTTTCAATCAAATAAAATGTTTATCAGGTTTTTATTTTTGCTCAATGATGTAATTTCCCTCGTTATCAACAACCTTATGTCATATCCTGTATAAATTTTTAACCCTAGATGGATAAACAATTAACTGGTTTTGGAACAAAATATCTTTAGATGTCATTTCGGATCTTAATCAAATTTTCATGGCTTTTGTTGCACAGTGATAGGAACAAAGGGAAATCATGTGGTGGAAAGTCGGGTGAGTATAGTGGGTTGAGGCAACCCACTGATATCATTTTTTTTTCATGGGTTATAATTTAGCAGTTTGGTCTTGCACAATCACGTTTATTCAGAATTACGCCATTTCTGTTGACAACCGCCATCTGATTTCCTTTTGTTATTATCGAATATTTCATTTTCTAAGAGAAAACAACTTGAAAATTTGACTACTATTCATAATGCCAACTCTAGATATATTTCGCTCCAAAACCAGTTCTTTACAGTGATTCGGGATTGGTAACTTGCACGTTAAATAACAGAAAGATGCCAAAACGAACGGAAATTACGTTGTTGGGTGGAAATTTTGTTTGAAAAAAAAAGTTACTTTTCTGGTCCCTCTAATAATTGTCAATTATGTTACATTTTACATTAAAAAAAAAACTAAAACACAGCTTGAAGGGGGAAAAAAATTCCTCAAAAGAAAAAATGTTTATAAATGTCCCAACAGCCTATTTCGCTTTCTGTTGAAGGGCGATTCTCGGAAAAATGTCCCGTGCGTAACGCTATTTTTTTTTTTTTTTTTTTTTTTATTTTATTCAAGTAACTAGTGGTACCCGCACACGGCTTTGCCCGTAATAGAAAAATTAAAAGGTCTTTTGGTTCGCCTGTATATTTACAAATAATGTATGGTGAATTTTCTCGCCCATTGGCTTGTACCCATGTTACGGTTCCACGTTATGATAATTTCGTAATTTACTTGTCCATGTTATGATATTTTTGTTCTTAAAATTGGATTGGAAAAAGAACCACGTCGAATTTTCGAAAAATCGCTTCGATGTGCACACCCCCATGGTACAAACTAACTTTGTGCCAAATTTTATGAAAATCGGCCGAACGGTCTAGGCGCTATGCGCGTCACAGAGATCCTGACAGACAGAGATCCGGACAGAGGACATTCAGCTTTATTATTAGTAAAGATAAAGACTATTAATTAAATATGGGATTAGCTGTTATGCTGTGATAGTACACTAAAGCATGTTTTATTCCCCAACAGCATTATTTTTATAAGGTTTTGGCTAGCTGGAAAAAATAAAAAAACTTTGCGTTACGCACAGGACATTTTTTCGAGAATCTCCCTGCAGTTGTTTCGTAAATAATGCAATTACGAAGTTATTTCGTAAATAAATTTCATTGATTCTTTTAATACTTTAAAGATTACTATTTATTATATCTTTCATGTTTAGTTGACGACTTTGAATTATACAGTCTATATACAAGATGAATCGAATTCTTTTTACTTTATTTTACATAATGTAAAAGCACTTATTTTCGCGAAGATAAAGGTATCGGTGATTTTGCGAGCAGAAAATTTTGCAAATTTTAAGTGAACAAAACCGAAAGTCGGAAAAAAAAAAACATTTAATGAGGCTTTTATTTTTGTGTTTCCGACTATCTTGTTAAAGTCTCGTGAAAATAAGAGCTCTTACAGTAAAGGAGTACAGTAAAGTAGAGTACAATAAGTAAATCACAGTAAAGGAAGTAGTGTAGGATCACGAAAGCATTTTCCCTCAAATTTCGGTCAAAGTTTCTCTTTTAATCAGCATGTTGAGTAGTTTGCTAGGCCAATAAATTAACCAAAGGCTTAAGACGAAGAAAATGGAGCTAGAAATTTTTAGATTGGTACTTGTGTTTCGTTTTAGAAATTATTGTTTACAATCATGTAATATGTAAATACAAAATCTACAATTTATTAGTTATATATTATTTATTAAAAATCTTCAAAATGATGACATTTGAAAAGGCAAACAAATACATTTGATTTGAACAAATCGACTTGTTTCGATAAAGAAAATTTGATTCGCAAAAGAACAAATGTTGATCAAAATAATTAAGCACATACTCTATCTCAAAAGAAAAAAAAAGATAACAAATAGAAAATTTTTATGCAGTCGAACCCTTCTATTGCAAACCCGGGATATAACGATCCTCCGGAAAAACAACCCTTTTAAATGGTCCCAACTGAACCAGTAAGTCGTTGATTTATTTTCAAACGCTTGTTAAGATCACCAAACAGTAGAGACGGCTATAATGATCCAAAAATGGCTAAAAGCTTTAATAGCAGACTTGCCTCCAACAATCCAAAAAATTTTAATTGCTTTTGATAACATTGGTCTCACTCAGCTATGTTTATTATAATTTTTCCCCAAAGATAGACATCATCTTCCGCAATAGTTACCCCTTTTTCACCAGAATGACTCGTCCAAACCACATACGTGTTTTACCTATTGTTCCTCTGACAATATTGTGATCTTCACCCTGATCACAGCTAAACTAGGCAAGCGGCAAACTTTTCTGAAAAAAAAGTTTTTTTTTTCTAAAATTTTAAAAGCAGCCTACATCTCAATTTGCAGGAATTTATAATTTCTAAATTTGAATCGATTATTGCAGAAAGGGTATAAGTCACATTTTTTTCAAAATTGAGTTAGCTGTGGTTTTCCCACGCCTGCATGTAGAGACATCGACTAGTGTAGCAGGGAAGTCAATTCTTGTACAACAAAGCACATTATTTAGGGGTCACATTTTTCGTTTAGTTTCGAAAGGGCGTAGGTCCCGATCTTATGCCCTTTCTGCACTAAACGCGAAGGAAGAAATAGTAAGACGCAATGGCAAGATCATAGAAGGACTAGATTTTTTGGCATAGTGAAGTAAAAACAAATAACTCCTTTGATCTAACATAATTTCGGTTATGGTAGGTTCGCCAGTTCGGGGGGTAGGGGATTCGAAATCACGGAATCCGAATGGAATTCGCCAATCTCTCAGGGACTTTATTAATATCACTCTAGGAACTGCGAAAAAACTGTATGCTTTCAGTGAGATATACGCTGATGGTCAAAATAAGAACAACACTGCAGGAGACTTTTTATAGAAATAAAACTGAAGAAATTTAACAAGATTGCTGATGACTTTCCTTTGAGAGGACATTTGCGATCGGGATCTTAGGACAGTAAGGCGAATGTTGAACAGCTATGACAGATTATAACCATGTGAAATCCAATCTCTTATAAGTAAAATCCTGAAATAATATCAAGATTCACCGTCAAATCTGCTGAAAACAATAAAATCTGTAATGCTTAAACAGGTGCCCTTCATTTTTTAAAAGAGGACTTATCTCCCAAATTGAGATTTTGGAAAAAGATTCTACTGGGCAACAAATGTTTTCAATTATCAACATTCATGAAGCTTAAATATTCGATAGAACATCAAAAAAAACGGTTTCAGGCTAGCTATTTTATAGACGGTTTTCAAGAGAATATTGCAAAGTAACACTTGTCGGCTAAACTACCTTTGCCAAAGTTGAGTATACAGGGAAAAAATTTCATACTGTTGAAAGAAATAACAAATATCAAGATGATTATTCAGTGCAATTTTGAACACAGTCATACTATACTTGCTTGCAACTTAAGTTGACAGTGACGTCATGACGCGCGGAAGAAAAAACTGAGTAGACAGATAAAACGTCACACTTACTAGCTACATCCTCTACCTTCTGCGCAAATAAGAGAATTTAGCCACCTGTCTATGGGCTGCTATTGGCTAACGCGCTTAATTCAAATGGACAAAATGCGCTGCTTAACTGGTGAAATTGAAAATATTTAACGATTGACAAAAATTATGACAAAAAAAGGTTACGTTTGCGTGGGTTTAACTAACCAATCCTATTTTTAAAGTGAAGAGCGTAGTTTCAACCGAATATCGGACAAGGCGCTAGGGACTATTTTTTTCGCTTCAGCTCAGCGTATTTCTCCATTGTCAAGTAAGCTTGCAGTAGAGTTTTTTATAATATGTATATCGAACTTGGTACACAAAACTAGACAAAGGAAGGATGGAAAAAAAGATTTCCATGGAGGATGCATTTGATGAATTGAATAGGAATATAGTTTAACACACATGTAAAACATTTGCTTTTTATCTCAGTTTTGTTAGTTTTGTTTTTCATTTTTTACGCAAAATTTTTTTTATTTCACTAAAACAAGACGAGAGAAAGAGGAAAATACACGGTGCGTTTGCTTAAGATGATGAAATTATGAATAAGGACTTTACTAATTATTTTTGTCACTTTGTAATATTATGTTTTATCATCATAAATCAGTGCAAAACAAATCTGTTTCACTTGATTTACATTTTCATCACTGTAAACTAGTCTTACAGGATATTTATTGCAGAAAGGGCATAAGTCCAAATTAAAAAAAAATTTTAAATTAATTTCGATGACAAAATGAACATAATTTAAGGTGAGGCAATGATCCTACTTGCGGCTAGATTAGTCATAAAAATTTTCGTAGAATTTAGTTCATTTCTGAATGAAACAATTACTTTTTATTGATTCCTGAAAAGTTGCATTAGTTAGACTTATGCCCTTTCTGAAATAGTCGATTCATTTATCGTAGTCACTATCAACTATTGGCAAAGTTGTATTTCTAAGGCAGCTTTTGGTGTCATGAGCAAATTTTTTTACCACAGAAACAAGATAAACATATTGTAGATTGGTTTATAATAGTTGACAGAAAAAATCAACAAAATGTGAATAAAACCACAGCCTTAACCCATAAAACCCATACTCTTGCAGTAAACAATATCTTTTTTTCCATACATACTATGGATAAATAAAAAGAAAAAAGAGTGATAATTTTTTTATAGTTTGTTTATTACTGAGTAAAATTGGTAATACTAATATATTTTCTTAATTTTTGCCCAAATCACTAATAGAAATATCGTGTAATAAACGCATCTATTATAGAAGTATCTTAGAAGGTTTAAAATTATAAAAAAAAAATCGGATGTAGTGAACTTTCGGCTATAGTGATTTCCTAAGCCAGTTGTTGAGGATTCATTATGCCGGGGTTCGACTGCTGCATGGTTTCCAGGTGAGATGCCTGTCTACCCTATCTATGCTTACAACTTAAATGCACAAGGGAAAAAAAGTATAAATATATACATTATTTTTATAAAATATACATTTCATATATTAGACTAGCACAATATATATTTCAAATTAATAGTTTTAAGACAGGCGATACCTATCCTTGCTAACCCTGACTAGTGGTTATTGACACAATTATCTTGTAATTATTCGAAAAATAGCTCACATTTTTTATCAGAAGAATTTTCGATAAAAGGTAAACTCTGTACCTCAGAGCCAGACAGATGTACGTCCAAAAATTGCAATATTCCTCTTATTATTGCATTGTATGTAGAAGCCTATTCCACATCGAGTCATGTGAACGTAATTATATATATATATATATATATATATATATATATATATATATATATATATAATAATCCTTTTAATTATTTACCAGAGTTAAAAGAGCTCACGTCCAAATCTTTTGCATGCGCTAGAAAAACGATTTTTCTCTTCTCTCCTGTAAAGTTGCAATTATGTGACTTATGTCTGTCTGGGTCTGAGGCACAGAACTGCAGAAGACATTTCTTTGGCATCTTATTTCATATAAAATATCCATAAAAGCGGTATCATTATTGCTCCAGAAAATAATTGTTACTAATCTTCGGTTTGACTATATACATTAGAACAATAGAACTAACAATTTTTACACATCATTTTAAACATTTTAACAAAATCCTCATAAATTTATCACTTGTTCTTTTGGTTCAGGAGTAAAATGGCACATTGGCATAAACATAACTAGTTTTATAATAGAAACAAACTTTCATAACATTAAACAACAGAAAACAGAAAATTATGTCACTACATAAATCTAAGGCACGATAATAAAAAGAGAAATAAAAAACCTTTGATATTATACAGGATGTTGAAAAAGTTTTACCCTGATAAAGATTTCATTAAAAAAAAAAATTAATAAAATAAATAAATAAATAAATGTTTCATACATAATGCCTTTCATGTTTAGATGATTCATCAAGTTTTTTTCCCTGTCAGTACAATATTTGCGAAAGCCATGTAGGAGGCCCTAAAACTGAAAAAATGGCGTTTATATAAACAAAAATCTCTTAGGAGCACCGATAGAGGGATTTTGAAGGTCAACACCCCAGAACCTTTTAAAACATACTGTAACATCCTAATGTGAAAGTTTATTTCAATATAAGGACTATTATGACCCCCCCCCCCCCCGGAAGGTAAATTCTGGTGGCGCTATTCTAGGGCCTGAAGTTGAAAACCATCTATATCTCCTCAAAACCGAAATAAAAAAAGAATAATGTACAAATCAAAAGTAGTTGTTTGAAAAAAAAATTTCTTTATCACTGCAACACTTCATAAACACCTTGTATAAATATATATACAATATACATATATATAAAACAGTATTTTCACAACTGGGAAGCTTCAAAAACAAATGGTCGTGTATATGTCATTTAAAACGTTGACATTAAGAAAGCAAAGAAAAAAACTCACACCTGCTGCTAGTTTATGAGTTCTCACAACGTTTTTAAGTTTTCCAAGTAATGCTTTACCGCTATGATGGAAAACATCATTTGTGACCTTTTAGTCTTCCAAAGAAAGTCCTATTACACATATCACTCAACGGTGACAATAGTGGCATATTACATTGCAGAAAACCAAGGTTTTGTGTAAAACTCCTTTTTACTGATTTATTCTCAAGTACATTAATAAATTATTTATGGTTGGTTTTCGAAGTCTAAATTGAGAGTCGTAAAGTAAATGTTTGAAAATTGTCTAAACTATGAACTTTCAATGTTGTGACACTAGTGTACTGATTTATTATAACTTTCATACGAATTCACCCGCCAGTTAACTGAATCGATTATTTCAGAAAGGGCGAAAGTTCAATGGATTACCATAGGATTTACGCCTTTTCTGAAACAATCAATTCAATACTAGCTCTGTGTCAAGTATTGGTGGCAAGAAAGGGCATTAAAAGTAGATTTTGAGGTGTTCCACAATTGCCGCCAATAAACGATAGATTACAGAAGGAAGGTAAAGGCAGTGCCGGATTAAGCCAGCGCGGGGCCCGCAGCAAATGTTACCAAGGGGCCCTCGTTTTCATATGATACTAAACAGTTACGGACTTTTTCATGAAAACGAGGGTTTGCTCATATGATCAGGGCCGGATTCAGATTTAACGGGGGCTCGAAGCGATTTCAGGTATGGGTCTTTCTTTCTTTCTCTTTTGTTTTTGCTCGAATTTTAAGTTTTTCTCTCACGTCCCCCTTTTTTGTTTTAGTGATCGTAAAGAAGGGGTGAGTATTAGGGAAGTGTTTCATGGGCCCCCCTTTAAGTGCAGCATTGAATATCCTGAATGTCAGGGGGCATTTGGAGCCCTTATAGGGAGATATTGGGACTACAAAAATACCCAGAAAAAACTAGGGGAATAAAAACCTTTTATAAGTTATGCATAATTTTCCAAGTTAAGATCAAGCGAAATAAAAATTGCTTGTGGTTCGTCAAATCGTTGACAGGGAACAAGAGACAGAAATGAAAAAAGAAATCTCGTCACTTTTGTGTCGTCACTTGCTCACAACCGCTTTTGGTATTGTACTTAAGTTTTGATCATCTCCCCACCCTACCGACAAACACAAGAAGTTCCGACTAGAACTAAACGAGCCTACTTTCCCGCATACCCATACTACTTTCTGGTACCTGATCAATATTCTCAAAAATAGCTAAAATCGCAATTTTTTTCAAACATATTTTTTAAATATTTTAAGCTGATTTCTGGGAATAAAATATTCCTCACTCATCTAAAAAAAAATTAAAAAAATCATCAACAGCTTTCAAAAGAAAAAAATAATAATTAAAATTAATAAGCTCATTAAAATAAGTACATCATATAAAAAAATCGTTTCTTTTTCCCCTGTTGCCAAAAATAATTTTTTAAATGAATTAATGCACTTACCAAAATAAATAAAAACAATAAAATGTCCACTTAAAAAAAATAACTTTCATTGTCAAAAAAAAAAAAAAAAAATGAAAAATCGTCTGCGCATATCTTAATGTAGAAACATAAATGACTTCGAGTTTATTCGCCGAAAAGTGAATACCTGAATGAAAACTAAAGCGTGAAAATAAAAACAAGTCATATCAACAATAAGTATTTCACAGTTAAAACCATAGCTGAGGAGTCGGAGTCAATCTCATTTTGGGACAAAGGAGTCAGAGTCGAATATCCAAGAATCGGAGTCAGTCATTTGTCCTCCATAAATTTTTGCCAAAGCTACGAAGTCAGAGCCGAAGTCGGGGAGTCGGAGTTCGATTAATTGTCGGGCACAGGAGTCGGAGTCGGAGTCAGGTGTCCCTAAATTCTCGAAGTCGGAGTCTGGAGTTTGGCGTTATTGACTTTCAGTTTCCCAGTAGGCGCTAATGTTAAGGAATTTGAACTGTTCAAAATTGAACAGAAAATTGTTCAAGTCAGAAAGATATTTTATGTACAAGTTTTTCATCAAAAGCTTTTTCCTACAAAGTTTGTTTGAAGCAAATTCGCCTCACAGTTCGGAATTGCCTTGAATTTCCCCGTAGGTGATAATGTTAAGTTTTTTTGAACTGTTCAAAATTGAACAAAAAGTAGTTCAAATCAAAAAGTGAAGTATGTGAATGAGGTGTCCTCGCCGAGATCTTTTGAACAAAAAAAAGTTTGTTCGAATCAGACTATTCATTCGAAAGTTATTGGGGGGGGGGGGGGGGACAGACAGACCGACAGATATTTTTCCCATCTCAATACCCTACTTTCCAATTTTTAATTTTTCGATATTTAATTATTTTACTTCTTTTTGACTTTTGTTTTTCGCGATATTTTTAAGATGCATTAAGCCTTCTTTCATGCTTTTTCCTTCTTTTTCTGACTTTTGCTGGGAAAGTAGGCTAACAACACTAAATAAAATGATCAATAGTGAAAAAATGCTTTAAAAGAATTAAGTAAAGATTTAAACAATTTTAAGACACAAAAATTGAAGCATTTTTCAAGGAGTTTTAAAGACTTATTTAATTTCAAGGGGTCTAAAAGAGTTAAAATTATTTAAGGCACTTAATTTTCACTTTTCAGGCTGACATTTTAATATTTGATTGCATATTTTCACGGTATTGGTCCAAATTTGTAAGAAGCACATGTTTAATAAAAAAACGAAAGATTTCTCATAACATTTCTTTTTTCAATCACAAACAGTGAAAACGAAAGAGGTAGTGTGCTTTTTATCTTGTTCTAAACATATTAACAGTATGCAGAATTAAGATAAAAGCAAGCAATAACAAAAGAACTTTCAAAAATACTGCATTCATGATTAAATAATAAATAGCAAGATATGAAGAAACATGTGCAAATCGCAGACATTTATCTCAAGCAATATGCTACAGAAAAGCGAGAACCATGAACTTTGCCTTTTTGATACAGGATGTATCAAAGAGCTGAATTTGGGTATTAAGGAGTCGAATTTGGCACATGTTTGTATCCTCCTCAATTTTGCATTTGTTAGAAAATTTAAATTTTTGGTTTATCATGACACATTTCCATATTTTCAAGCACTTGGAAATGAAACTTATTTTTTTCAAGCCCTTTTCAGTTTTTTATAAACGAATCATTCCTTGCCATGGGTGCAAGTTTGGTGATGTGTTCAAGACGGAAAATATTTTCAGCCCCCTGCCTCAAGCATGCGTGCTTAAGGAAAAATTTATGTGTGTAAATGTTGTAGATTTTAACAATGCCAGTTTTGGAATCTGATTTCAGTTTTAAGCTTTTGACTTTTCTAACAACATGAACTTAGTTTAGATTGTAATATTTAAGCGCTTTGATATTGTAATTCCAAAAACCTAAAAGCCGCCAATAACGGGGACTCTTGGGGGTTTCTCTCCAGAATTTTTTTCAAATTGAAGTCCGCAATAGTAGGCCATTTCGATAAAGTTCAGGGAAAGGAGGGGTTCAGGGACTCTCTAACATCATTTTTTTCAAATTGATTGCCTCAAATTATACAATATTAGGCGACTTTCAAAAATATTAGAGGGGGGGGGGGGCGCTCTGGACTCTCCTCAAAATTGAAGCTTTAAAAACGAAATTGAACTCCATCATTCATAACATTTATACGCTTTTTGAATGCATTATCGAAGGGATGGAGTTTAGGAACTCTCCTTCGGCAATATTTCGAAATTGAAGTTCCAAAAGCGCAATTTTAGACGATGTTGGATAGGGCTAAAAGCGTTCAGGGCTCCCCGCCGTTAGTGTTTTGCCAATCGCAAACATTTTTATTGCAGCAATAAAATTGTTTGGGACATAAGATTTTTCACTTTTGCAACATAAATCAATTCTGATCGGAAAGTCTACCCAAGTTAGTGCCAATTTAACCAGAAAAGAAGGAAAGGTGGGGAAGGGTATGGGCGACTAATGATAATAAACTGGCACCATTCCCCCATAGTCTTCATTTGGAAATAAATTATTTCGTAAGATAGCAGGTGGTGAAATTAGCCATAAAAAAACCACTTCAGTGAAGTAGATACATTTTTTAAACAAGGTATACTTTCCAATATTCATTAATTTAAAAAAATCAATAGGGGAACAGAATTCCTCACCCCCAGGGAGGGCCGCCGACTCACATCCCTCTTAAATCACTCAAATATAGCCTAAAGTGGCATTTTAAATATTTCAGCTTCGAAAAATTTTCGGAAGAGAACTCCCGAACCCCTTCTTCTGAATTTACCACAAATATCCTAAATTTTTTGTTTGAAGAGGCTTCAGTTTCTAATACTTTTTTTCCTAGGAACAGTACTCCGCTTACCTATATACATGACTTATGACCGCCTAAAAGTTTTAATATTTTAATTTCGGAAACTTTTTGAAAGAAGCTTCCAACTCCCTTCCCCCTTAAGTTATCTAAAGATATCCCAAAACAGAGCTCTTAAAATTTCAGAAACAGAAATATTTCGGGCTGGGCGGCGGAATACCCCCTCCCCCTCTCTTTGTGTTTATTAAAGCAGTATAAGTTTGTGTTTAAGATTTATTTTTCTATTGAAAGAGCAACTCCCCTCCCTACATCACCAAAGACAACCCGAAGTTTTAATACTTCAATTTTGAAAATGTTCCGAGAAAGACCCCCGAATTCCCTAACTCTTAACTCACTCAAAAATAGCCAAATTAACAGTTTAATACTTCAGCATGGAGAAATTTTTGGGGAAGACCCCCCCCCCCCCCGAACTTCTTCCCCTAAGTTCACTAAATTTGACTTAAATTTGCGATTTCCCCTATTCATCACCGAAGTTAAAATTTAAGTTCTAAAACTTATTGAGAGAAGGCCTTCGAATTCCTTCCTTAGTCCCCAAAGATAACCTAAAGCTGAGAACTGAATACTTCAGCTTCGAATTTTTTTCGGGGAAGGGGAACCCCGAATCCCAAGACGGTCTAAAGTTGCGCTTTTAAGACTCCAGTTTCGGAATTTCGCCTAAACAGAGCCCCCTCCCCCTTGACATTGCCAAAGACAGCCTAAAAGTTCTAAGACTTCAATTACAAACACTTTTCGGGAGAGGGTCCCAAATTCCCTTTCTCCTATGAAACTTAAGTATAGCCTCAAACAGTTTTTAATACATCAGCTACAAAACATTTTCCGTTTAGAACACCAAAACCATCTCAGTAATTCACCAAAGATTGCCTAAATTAGTGTTTTTAAGACTCCAATTTCCGATTTTTTTTTTAAACCTCCCCACACCATTAAAGACAGCCTCAACATTTTTGACTTTTAAGTTTTTAAGAGTTTGCAGTGGAAAAATCCCGAACCACTCCTAACTTCAAAAACGACTTTCAATTCAGTTTTTCGATATTTTCTTCTGGATCCCTTGAGTAGCCACCCCCTCCCTCGTTTTAGATTGTCCAAAAATACAAACGTTTTAAGACCTCAGTATCGTGGGCTAATTTGCGGACTCACTCTCTTTGCAAGAGCAGAGTTTTTTCGCAAATTCGTGTTGCCGTTATTTTTCTCGTTTCCTTTTCTTTCTCTCGCCCCCCCCCCTCCCCTCATGTTTCCATTCTAGTGAGTGTTAGATTGGAAGACATTAGAATTTAGTGATTCCTCAAGTCCAAGAATATTTTACCAGAAAAATGTTGAAAATGCAGGAACAGTTGCCCATTGGTGTTTCAAAACAAGCTCGAAAATTTCTCCCGAGTCTTTCCAAAATTCCCATTTTCACTAAAATTTTTAAAGTCCCTGATAGTTCCCGTTTTGCCTGGTGTGTGGACGCACTATGTTGTGGCGTAAACATTTCACCCGTCAGCAATCACTCTCAATCGGGGGTTTCGATTCAACTCTAAGACATTTTTTGAAAAAAAAAAAAAAAAAAGAAAGGATGATCGAAAATGAAAAGAGAAAAGGCTAAATTTTCAAATAGAGACGATTAATTAGATAAATCAGGGAGAATGATGAGCAACTTCGCGGTCTGCAATGCAGTGAGTTGGAAATAATGGAGCGAGTCTAAAAGCCACTCCTTCCAAAAGCATGTTGCAAACAAAACAAGCCCATGGTTGAAAATCGAGAGCGTGTCGGTGTAAATTCGTAGTTATGGAACGGTTCAGTAATTAAAGCATATTTTTTAAACACTCAATTTTTCTTTTTTAAGTAAAAACTGAAAGAAAGTCATCGGATTTCTTTCCGTCCCGACCTCCGTCTCGGAAATTTTCTCCAGGACGGAAGGTCTTGCACCCATGTTCCTTGCTTCGGGATTTGGAGGACCCCAACAAAGAAGGCACCCTATGTTACCGCTTGTTTAGCTTATAGGTAAATCCAGCCCGGCTTATGATAACTACATAAGCATATAATTTTAGAGGTTCATGAAGTCATTACCCCCTTATATTTTCCATTGAACCTCACTTCGCATTTTTCGAGCTTTTAATTCTCAAAACGCTATTTAGACGATGTAAGAGGGAAGGGGTTCCGGGGGCTTTCCCCCAGAAACATATCGACTTAGAGTTCAAAAACGCAATTTTTGACTACTTTTTATAACCTTAGTGGGAAGAATGGTTTGGGGGGTACTTGTTCGGAAGTTTTTCAAAACTCAAGTCAAAAACGCGATTAGTATATGCCATTTTTGTTTCACAGCTCATAGCGACTCTCCTCAGATATTTTTTTGAAATTATAGCGTCCTAGATAAAATTGCAGACGATCTTTAACGCTGTTGCTGGAGGGGGGGGGGGGAGGTCGAAAGGTCCATAAGAAGCTCCCTACCGATCAGAGTTGATGGTAAAATGGTCAAGATGGTTTTATCCGGCTTCCGTTACGAGTCTGTTTTTATGAAAAAAAAATAATGATTTTAAATTTATCTGGAAATTTATTTTTGCTGAGAAAATCTGGATCAGAAAAGAGAGAGAGAGAGAGAAAGAGAAAAGAAAGAAATAAGTCTAAATGGAATTTTCGTTTTCTTTGAAAAAAAAATTTCGCATGGCGCGGGGCCCCTAGCATTTGCTACTTTTGCTCTATGGCTAATCCGGCCCTGGGTAAAGGTCCTTCTAAAAAAGAACAAAAAGAAAAGAAATGAAATGTGTAGAATAAGGCACATGGAAAATGTAACATGTTTTATTTCACTCTATGTACAAGGAAAATAGTGTCGGTTGCAAGGTTTGCAAGAACAATATATGTTAGGATGCTCCTCTTTTTAAGCATGTTTTTAAAACAGTTATTCCTTTCACCCGCACTTCTGAACTCTCTTTTCAGACACATAAAGGAAATTAAAATATGCTCACATTCAAAAATTAAGCACAGGTTGGTAAATGCATCGATCACTGCCTCAACAGCAAATTGTAGCTTCTCCATCAGTGACAGCTTTTTAGGTTTGGGGACCCATCACCATGAATTTTTAGAGCCTCATGGCCTTCACATGAGGGAAGCCCTGGGGTACAAGAGCAACAGGGACCGGACGGATTTTTGAATGTAAAATTTACAAAACTTCTAGGAGGCCCATCGCAGGATCTGGCAAAAATGCAGATTATAAAAAATATGGGACCCTCTTTTGTTTATCACTCTTAAAATAAGAATTGAAAAACAGGTCCTTTTCAGAGCACCAATGTTGCTAATTTAGATTACTGCCAGAAATTAGCATTTTACTCCCCGTGTTTAGCTTTTGGCAGTGAGTATGTATACATTTGTTCATTTGATTTTTTATGTCTCAAATAATATTGCACTGAACGAAATTGTTTCAGTTTCTAATTAATACTATTTATTACTTTTTTTTTAATTTCAATTACTCTTCAAAATTAAAAGCATTTTCTTGTTTTTCTAATATAGTTTTTCGGGGAATAACTTTTTTAACAGAAAAGTTATTGGGAAGGGGGGAGTTGAGAAACTGAAGCATCACAACGCTCTCGAGTAGCAGGCAAATGTTATGTGAAAAGAGCTTACCTTAGCATATGTCTTAAAATAAAACCATTAAAAAACAAAGACACTCTCCACACTTTAAATCAATGCTGCACAAATTAAAATCAAGAAACAACAATTCTTCTGATGGATAATGAAACATTTGGCACATATGGAATTCAGTAAATAGTACAAGATGTCTAAATGAAAAAAAAAAAAAAGATAAAAAAAAATCTATTGCAGCTTTTTAAAACAGAAAAAGAAAAATCTTTTGTCGGTGAAGCATCATTTCATAAAATATTACCATCTTTTATGAGATCTTTTGTTATTTAATCTTCTTCAGGAAACTAGTTAATGGCCTCATTCAGTTTTGACCATAGACTCCTGGAAGAGAATATCAGGCCTGTTTAATGGGCAGTTTTTTTTTTACTAAAACTGTTTGCCCAGTGTTTTGTTAATTAATACACATTTGAATAAAAATATTTTTTACGTCACGAACCATATATTAAGCGACGAAAAAACAGTTGTTCACCTGGGTGTCTTAATCAGTTAGGACTTGTCAGCAAAGCTTATGTTCCAAGTGGAAAAGCCAACAGAATGTAGAGCTTCATGTTCCATCAACAGGTTTATTTCACAAAGTTCTATAGATTCTTCTACCTTCATAAAGAAACCTGGTAAGACCTCATTTGGAGTTTTAACAATTTCTTGGAAAGGATTCAGAGGAGGGCTATGAGGTTAGTAAATGAGCTTACTAATTTAATCATTATTCCAGGCTTAGAATGCTCAATATGTATAGCCTTGAGCAAAGGAGAGTAAGAGGGGACATGATCCAGTTATTTAAAACAGCTAAATTTTGGCAGAGATGGCAAAACCAAGGGTCATTGTTTTAAGTTTTTGAAATCCCAAGCACATCTTGAAATCAGGAAAATTACTACTTCAACAAGGTTGTAGGCACTTGGAATGGTTTACCAGAAGCAGCCATTACTTACAATGGGTGAATAGTTCTGAGAGCGCTCTTGACCTGCATTGGGAATTGATAAATTGACTAGGGTCAGCCTAGCTACGCTCAGAGCCTGTTGCTGGTCGTCATTTTTTTTATCTCTATTTGTACTAAGAATTTTGGAAAATCAAATTGTGCCAAGTGTTTGTTGACTAGTCTGACTACTCTGCACCACATAAAGCATTAATTTAGTAACTACAAAGAAAAGTGTTTTCAGAGATAAATAACCTCAAAAATTAAAACCGAAAGATGTTCACATAAAGATGGAGCTTCTGTGTAGCGGGCTTGAATAAAGCATTGAATAAATAGGTGCAGTCAAGCTTTTCAAGGAAATGTACTTCCTTTCAGCATCTGGCTATGTTCATATCTAAAAGTGGTCGCACACATTCCATATCTACGCTAGTTCGCAAGAAAAGTCCACGCGTTCATGAGAAAATACCGAACAAAATGCAGCTTCACTTTTAGATGCATTAAAATGTTTGTGTAAGAGAAAGAGAGAGAGATCACACTATATAGCGCACTAATACAGCAATCGTTACACGCGCCAAATTGGCTATGTGAATGAATAAAAGGCAATTTTAAATGAAAATAATCACGAACCACTCGCCACCTGGCGGTCAAACGCTGTATTTTGGTTGTTCTATAAAATATCCAACACCCCTGGCCAAGTACTATTTAATTTTATTATTAATTTATCTGTCTTACCAATTTACAGTAGACCCTTGTTTTACGCGGGTTTATTTTACACGGTTTCGATTATAGGCGGTTTAAGATTTGGCACCTTTATTTTATTTTACGTGGACGAGTTTCAGTCTTACGCGAATGTGGCAATGAAAACAGATAAAATTCTCCCCTCTTTCAAAATCCAAACTCCTAAGATTGCAGATTACGCGTAATCAACTGCATTTTGGCTTGCTAATAATCAAGCTTGGGCCACTGGAGACATTTTATGCGATTGGTTCCAGAGCTCTTTCCAGAAGTAAAGTTATAAAACCCATACAATTCAGAACTTGCTGGAAGAAGAGCTTTTAAAAGTAACAAAGGAGGCCAAAACCAACGAGGATACCGACGTTGGTGACCAGGGGCCAATCCAGGATTTTTTTCTCGCTACCTATTTTTGTGAAAGTATTGCATCATTCTATTTTTGTGAAAGTTTTTTTATATCATTTGCACTGTTTTTGTGAAATTTTAGAAAGAGGCATCCTCATTTTTGTAAAAGAGAAGTAGAATAAGTGAAATTTTAGTTCCAAAAGTGTAAATGTCATCTAGTATTATTTTTAACAGGTTTCGTTTTTTTTTTTTGGGGGGGGGGGGGAGCTAAAAAATTAAGAAGTACAAAAAATACCATCGTAGTTTCAGTTTAATGGGCTACGTACTGGGTACAATATAGGAAATTATGAGAAAAACAGTTTCCCAAAACAGATGTTGAAAGATTGCGATAATATTGCATAAATACACTTTGGCGAGAAACAGCTAAAAATGAGTTAAAATACTACAAAAAGGTTGCTATTTAAGTAATTGTTCATATAAACCTGCTTAGAATTTTATGTTATGAGTAAATTTGGTTTTAAACAGAGGAACAAATATTATATTTTAAAATGCGAATTTTTGTAAAATTTTCGATGTGTTTGAGAAATTACTGATTTTATTACTTGATTTTTGTGAAAGTACCGATTTCAAAACAAGATTTTTGTGAAGGTACCGAAAAACGGTAGCAAAATCAGCCTGTATTGGGCCCTGGTGACGCACAACCAAAAACGTTCACATTGAAAATTTTGATCCATTCCTAGACAATAGAAATGATTTTTCTGATTTGTTAGTGAAGGAAGATTCTATCATGGAAATGACACAAATGACCATGGATGTGTTAATGCTCTGCTAAGAATTAAAGAGACTGCTAAAAGACTATTATAGCCAGCTCCTCTTTATAAACAGAACACGAAATTAATTTATGTTTTCTTTATGCATATTGTGCATAAAAGTCGATATAAGTACACATTAAACTTATTATACAATTAGTCATCACTAGAATTAAGTATTTCATTTTCTACGGAACCAAACTCCTATTTAAATACTAGTATTAGGTCTCAATTACACGGTTCTGATTTGCGCGGCATTTCCATGGAACATAACCCCCGCGTAAAACGAAGGTCTACTGTATTTCCTTCTTTCTGTTTTTGCCTGTCTGTTCTGAAAGTCCCAAAGTCCGGTCATGGTATTTTCCATTTTACCATTTGGTAGGAAAATGTAGCATTCATTTTTACCTTTCTGTCGAAGAAAATAATTAAAAATAAAAAGTGGCTACTGAACCTTAAATGTCAAATCAATTTTGACAACTAATTAAAAATTTGAATTTTCAGTCTGCCATAACTAATTTTCTATGCTTAGCAATATGCTGTAGTACATTTCTATTTCTCACCATTTGGGGAACAAGGTAAAATGAATTAACAGAAATTGAACATGTTAGCAGAAACTATTAAGTTCTGATACAATCAAGTAGCCGAATTAAGCAATCTGCGTTTTCACAAGCAAAGCCTCTAAACATTTAATTGGTAGTTAGTTCTGGAACAACCGAGGCACGGAGAAAGCTGAGCGGTGATAGTGGCAAAAAATAGTAAATAACTAGTGCGAATGATGAAGAAACACTAATCAGTTTAGTGAAAATACATGCTTGCTAGAGGTAGTCTTGATTTAGCGTGATTTATAAAGGCTACTGCATGAAAACTCTCATATGATTCTAGCTTCGCACACAATGTTCTAAATTCCTTTTCTTATCACTCACACCCCTTTGATTTTCTCATTGAATCAGTTCTTAGGCTGATTCTCATAACCCATTTTCGTAAAAGACAACATATTGGCGGACACAACGTTAAGACGTTATTTTGTAATGCTAAAGACAAGTGCTAAAGGATCAATTCTAAATCAAAGTTTTATCGATCGTACAGGCATTACATCCTATTCCAGGAGGCGATGGTTTTGTTCTAATCTACATCATAGTTAGAAGTACAGTAATCACTGATGGGAAAATATAATTAAAAAAAATGGATCCAAATTCAATCCAACTTTTTAAAAAGTTTACGATTTTTTTTCTTTTAATTCTCTAAAAAGTACAGACGGTGGGTGTTACCAGTTAGGGTAGAACAACCCTTATTTTATTTTAAAAATGGGAAAAACAATTCATTCAAAATAAGAATGTATGTTAAGAAAAGAAAAATTTATACACTACAGAGGATCGTACAAGCAGGAGATGGGTGGGGGTTGTAATAACAGGTCATAAGAACATTATACAATTCGTAAAAAAATGGATAGACAATAATCAGAAACTTTCTATCGTAATAGGATAATAGATCGAAAGTAGAAGGCTCACATGCAGTTCGCACTATTAACAAAACTGAAAAGGTTGAGTTTTTTCTCCTTCTTCTTTATTATTATTACTAGAAAATCACACGTCAAGATATGACGGGTGAAAATTGCTTCTTCATTTGAGTGCAGCAACTGTCTGTTTGGGGATATTTCAATCGTTGAAATTTTTGGTCGAATATTTTTGAGCAATTCATTGTTTCTTTCCGGCAAATTAACCAAAGTCAAAGTACGTTAACTCTTTTTGGTGCCAAAAAACTGGCAACAATTGAAAAAAAAAAAAAAACACACAAGAATCTCAGCTATTGAAATCTTTTTGTAAAAATATATACAAAATTCAATAAACGTTCTCAATTGTAAAGTAATTCATGCTTATAAATAATTTCATTGCTTCTGATGTCAGAGAGTTATTCGATTAGTGATTTTGGCTATTATATATATATATGAGGATTACAATTTTCTAAAATTAACATCAAAATTTCATCTTTCAATTATGGCAAGAATGAAAAAATAACAAAATAAAATCACTTCATGAGATGATTCTCATTAAAAAGGCAATAAAACACAAATAAATTATTTCATTTTTTAACAACATCCTCAAAGGATGAAACATTCAAATCTTTCATTCAGAACAGTTGGCTCACAACACAGCAAGGATTCCCTCAAATCCAAATGTTGCTTCATCAATATCTCGCTGAAAAGCTGAAATGAAAAATAGCACAATGTATTCTAGGTTATGGAATAATACAGAATGTTGCAACACCAGCCAAAAAATTTTTTCAAAAAATCGTATTTAAACCAAAAGATGCTCATACTTGGATGGAGAGGAAAACTGGTAACTATTATCTAAAAGCTTAAAAATTCCATTTTTTGTTCGGCTTGGTCCAACTTTAGAAGATTGCCATAAGGCAAAACGCACAATTTGGGCTAAGAGATTTAGAGTTTTATTGCACTTAAAAACGTATGCTCAAATCTTATGAAATGTTCGCCGTCTTTGATGAATCTGCTTTGTAAAAAATGCTCTGAATAAACCTTTTGTCAAAGCGACGAAAAATCTCACGAGATATGAGCATGAGTTTCTGACCCAATCGGAGCAGACGAGAGGCCATGTTAGCCTAGTTGTAAACGAGGGGCTCAAACCTCAGGAGTGCTCCGTATGGAATCAGAGCAATATAAATATTTTAGAAGTTTTATGGGGGGAAAGGGGCTGGGAAAAAGTGACAATGGGTCCACCTTGACCTTCGCGGCCGTGGGTCCAATTAAGGGCAGGACTGTTGTAAATGACAAAATTTGCCCTAGATCAGTAGTGACAACCGACGGCACGCCGGTCACATGTGATAGCAAATCTACTAATCTGTGCGGCCCGATGTTATGTTAAATGTTACAAATCGGAAAACATATTCTGGAACTTTCCAAAGCAACGGATCATCTTCATTTAGTATTGCGAATGGTTGTTGAAAATTTGAAGCCAAATAGTCAGAAATTGATTGCTAAAGAACAAAATAATTCGTATTCTTTAAATAAACCTGTTGTAATGATAAAAATAATTCTTGGCTTGTAATTTTCTTTCCTTTTCTGCATAAAGAAATACATTTAAGTTTTATACGTGTTCGGGCCAGTGAGCTTCATCTTAGAACTAAGGAGCTCTGCACTCTGCTCGCCAACCCCCAGTTCGTGTCATGCTGTCCAAATCTGTGTTCAGCCATGGTCAACTCTATGTTGCGCTATCGAGCGTGAGGTGATTTAAATCTGCTTTAGTGTTGTGGAGCCAAACTCACAAATTTTCCCTCTATACTAATATTATAAAGAGAGAAGGCGGATTTTTGTGTGTTTATATGTTCGAGGTAATCTCCGGAACCACGGCACCTATTTCAAAAATTCCTTCACTATATGAAAGGTGCTTTCTTACAGTGACATAGGCTATAACTCAAAAAAATCTGATAAATAAGTTCTTTTTTTTTAATTCCAATTTAGGCCAAATTTCGCATAAAATCCTGAATATGGGAGTGAAAAATTACTTGCAAATATCAATATTATATATCATTGAAAAGGGTAGAATTTTCCGCATTCTAAACAATTTGTTTCAATGCTCTAACTTAATTACGGTGGGAGTAATTTGCGTTTTTAGTTCGAACTTTTTTAGGCTTGGCTGAAATTTAGGCACTACTTTCTTCATTAAATCTATCAATAAAAAGTGAAGGAACTGTCCCACAGTTTTCTTTTTAACACCATTAGAAAAAGCGGCATTTTTTACTCCAGATCTCTCTCGACCTATGGTCGAAAAATTTAGCTTCTATCTTCAATGGAAAAAAAGTTACAAGCGTTTTTAAATCAGTTTCAAAAAATCTCAACCATTCAAATTGTTAACCCTTTTCTTTCTCATTTCAATTCCTTAAACTTATTTTGTGTTTCCATGGTTATGCTTTTTAAATCCATCTTTCGCATTTTAATTTCTTAAAAGTATTTTAATATCTGTCGTCATTGTTTGGAAGGGTAATTTTATATGGTGTTTTTTTTCTTTTGTTTAAGCCTGTTTGTTGAATATATGTCACTTGACACAGTTTTTATTCTCAAGGTAAACCGAGCAAAGCGGTGCAACGCAGCTCTTAATATACAAAGATTTGACAGCTACTGTTAAATATGATTTAATATTTTTTTTGTTCGTTTGGCGAAACATTTATTATTGCCAAAGAAAAAACATCTGCTTCACTCGCAAAAGGGCTGTGTTTCGGTAGCGTGGTCGCTTGGCACGTTAGGTGCTGAGCAGTTCAGTCTAGGATTATTGTTTTAAAGCAACCCTAAATGTAATTCATTGGTTTAGCGATTTGTTTTGATAGAAAAGAAACTTTTCATTTGTTTTTATCTGAGTGAAATGTACAACATTTTCTTCTTTTTTCTGAAGATGATTTTTGAATGTTTCCCGATATGTTTTTTTTTTTTTGTTAGACGGATGGATTATGATAGCGTGGTTGCTGGGCAAGTTTGCCGATAAACAATAGAGTTGCGGAATTATTTTTACACATGAAAGATATTATTTGATGTCTTTTTTTTGTTTATTTGGTATTTGGCAAAATATTTTAAATTGCAGTAAAAACCATTTCACTCGCTAAATATAGTTTTAAATTCCAAAGAAACTTTAATATTTTTTTTTTTTTGAAAAGGTGTGTATGCATTTTATACAAAGAAAAATGATCATTTCATATCAGAGGGGGTGGGGGCGTCAATTTTTTTTATTCAACGAACTTCTATGAAATTTTTAGCACAGGTGTGTCAATGCCAGATCATGTAAATTTGGCATCACGTGATATGCATCACATAGAAGTATATAAACCTTGTTGTGACACACAAGCGAGTTGCTTGCCATCACTTTAAGTTTATTTTCTAACTTTTTGTTAAGTATAATGTGCAATATTTTAGAACTCAAATAAAATCAATTCTATTTGTACGTAGTGAGATTTCAGCTTATACATTTTAGCTACTTCAAACACCTGCTACATTCGTGACCTGTTTCCTAGTTCTAACTTTGCACTGTCTTCATAATATTTTAACACTTGGTGGTCAAGATTTCAACACTGAAGGACTTCAGCTATTCATTCAAAGCGTTTACACGTTTATTGTGCTTGAACTCGCAGATGTGTGAAAATGTCCATGCATTTTAAATTCTTCATTTGGGTAAGTGAAGCATTGTTTGTTTTCATTGCCGGTATTTCTTATCTATGTGAGGACTTCTTTTTCGTTCTAGATTGATCAGTTATATTATTTAGAAACTCTATTCAAATGTTCTGCCCTGTGTTTATAGATACATATAATTAAACTGTGTATGATATAGTTTAAAATTATGTCTAAGAAAAATTTGAACGAAAAAGTTAGGATTCCAAAAGATTCAAAATTGAAACTTTCCAGAGTCGGATTTAAAGCACCTCCATTTTGGGAAACTGACCCCGAGTTATGGTTTACTCAAATCGAATCCCAATTTACGTTAAGTGGCATTGTTATCGAATTAACAAAATTTCACCATGTCGTTGCTGCTTTAGATACAAAGGTTCTAACTTGAGTTAAAGAATTGATTTTCAATCCACCGATTGATAATGCATAATCCATATTGAAAGAAAAAATTCTTACTTATTCTGCTCAGTCTGAATAAATTAAACTTCAAAAGTTATTGTGCGATCTTCAATTAGGTGATAGTTGACCTTCTCATTTACTAAATGAAATGCAGAATTTAGCAGGTAAAAACATTGACCAAAAGTTGTTGCGTAATTTATGATTGCAAGGTTTGCCTACTAATATGCAGCAAATTTTATCAGCCTCTATGGATAATTTAACTGGTTTAGCTTTAATTGTCGATAAAATTAATGAAGTGCTCATTTGCAATTTCTAGTGTTGAAAGTAGTTCTACAATTGAAACACTCAAAAATGAAGTTATCGAGTTAAAAAATTCTGTAAAATGTTTATCTCGTTCCAGATTTCGAAATAACAATAAGTTTCGTAATAGAGCATCTAGTTCTAAGTCCAAAACTGGACAAAAATTAGTTGATAGTCCACATAAGTTATGTTGGTATCATTCTAAATATGGGGAAAAAGCTTTCAAATATTCCGGTAAATGCACTTACTTCCCGGAAACTGATTGGCGATACCATTCAATCGACGGCGGTACAATACGCATATGGAAGTCGATTATTTATTCCTGATTCTAAAACCAGATTGAAATTTCTTGTAGATAGTGGTGCTGTCTTGAGTTGTTACCCGAAAGCATTAACACATCGTAGGCAACCCGATAGTCTATAGTTGTATGCCGCAAATGGGTCTAAAATTTTGACTTACGGGAAAATAACTTCAAATTTGGATTTTGGGCTGCAAAAAAATTTTCGTTTGTCTTTTCTCGTTGCGGATGTTTCTCATCCCATACTTGGCGCTGATTTCTTAGAATCTTACTCGCTTTTAGTTGACGTTAAAAATAGACAGTTAATCGATACCTCGTTGACTCTTGCAGTGAAAGGTTTAAATTGGTACATCGGAAGTACAGGGATTGACTCCAGTTTCAGCTCATTCACCTTATCATGCGATACTCAAAAAATTCCCTGATCTTTTTTTCTGCTAACTTAAATAGCATGCCAAAACTTACGTCTTTAACCCACTGTATTGAAACAACAGGTCCTCCTGTGTTTTCTAAACCTCGACGGTTGAACCCAGAAAAATTGGTTATTCTTAAAAAGCAATTTAATGACTTATTGCAGCAAGGAATTATTAGGCTGTCCAAAAGTCCTTCCTTGGGCCAGTCCCATTCACTTTGTATCTAAAAAAGATGGTACGTGGCGTATTTGTGGAGATTTTAGACGGCTCAATCGGGTAACAATACCCGACCGTTACCCATTACCTCATATTCACGACTTCGTTGCTAGTTTGCGAGGAAAACCTATTTTTAGTCAGATTGATAAGGTTAAAGCGTATCATCAAGTACCCGTCGAGTCAAAGGATATACCAAAAACCGCTGTAACCACCCCCATCGAACTTTTTGAATATGTTTACATGACTTTCGGATTATGTAATACTGGATAATATTTTTAGAGATTTAGATTGTTGTTATGCGTACGTAGATGATTTATTAATCATTTCTTCTGATGAGGAAACTCACAAAAAAGACTTAGAACGTGTTTTTCAAACTTTAAGTACACATAGTTTGGTTATAAATTTTCAAAAATGTGTTTTTGGAAAACCTGAAGTAAATTCCTTAGGTTTTTCAGTTTGGAAAAGAGGAATATCTCCTATTCCGGAAAAAATTAAGGCGATCAAAGAATTTCCCTTGCCGAAAACAGTTCTAGAGTTGAGACAATTTTTGGCAACGTTAAATTTTTATCGTAAATTTTTGAAAGATGCCGCTAAAATTCAGGGTTGTTTAAATGGCTATATAAAGGGAAAAGTAAAAAATGATAATTCTGTTATTTCGTGGAACAAAACGACCATTGACGTGTTTGAAAAATGTAAAGAATTATTAATTAATTCTACTCCTCTAGCGTTCCCTGCCCCGAATGCAAAAGTATCATTATCAGTAGATGCTAGATATTTTGCTGTTGGAGCTGCTTTGCAGCAATGCGTTGACGGGGTAGTTGAACCCTTAGGTTTTTTTCTTCTAAAAAACTCTCTTGCACAGAGCAGAAATATAGCGTTTTTGAACGTGAATTGTTGGCTGTTTATTTGTCTGTCAAACACTTCAAACATATGTTGGAAGGCAGAGAAACAGAAATTTTTGCAGATCATAAGCCTCTTACTTTCGTATTTTCTCAAAAGCACGATAATTATTCTCCACACCAAATTAGACATATGGAATATATAAGTCAATTTACTACGGATCTACAACATCTTTCCAGTAAAAAAAATTTCGTTGCCGATACTTTCTCTAGAATTTCCCAAATAAATTTTTCTGATTCTATTGATTACATTACAATGACTGCTGATCAATCTACGGATGCGCAATTGTTGTCTTTGCTTGATTCGGGTACCGGTCTTGATCTCAAACTAGTGTCTTTCACTACGACCGACAAGCCATTATATTGCGATGTTTCAACAAAAGTTGTAAGACCGTATGTTCTGAAGACTTTTCAACAGAAAGTATTTGGTTTCATACATTCTTTGTCTCATCCGTGTATTAAAGCTTCTTTGAAATTACTCAAAGAGCGTTTTGTGTGGAAATCTATGAGCCAGGACAGTCAAAGGTGGTGTAAGTCTTGTTTGTCTTGCCAAAAAGCTAAAATCACAAGACATACAAAATCTGCTCTAGGCACATTCCTTTTGCCTTTATCAAGATTTCATCATATTAATTTAGACATCGGTGGCCCGCTTACACCTGCTCGCGGAAACTACTATCTACTTATTTGCATCGACCGTTACTCCAGATGGCCGGAAGCATTTCCTATGAAAGATCAGACTGCAGATACCATAGCTAAAAGGTTTTTAGAAGGTTGGGTTTCTAGATTCGGAGTTCCTCGCATTCTCACTATAGATCGTGGCTTGAACCTGAGAAGTAATCTTTTCACTTCCCTTTGCAAATTTTCTGGGAACTCAACAAATTAAAAACTACTAGTTATCATCCTCAAGCGAATGGATTCGAAGAACGCTTTCACTATCATTTAAAGATTTCCTTGATGGTTCATTCGTCAAATTGGTTGGATTCCCTACCATTCGTCATGCTTGGGATCCGTTCACGTATAAAAGAAGATCTTGGTGTTTTACCTGCTAAGCTTGTATATGGTCAACCTCTGACACTACCGGGAGAATTTTTTTCGATTCCCATCCATGTATCCCTCAATTGGTTTTTGTGAATTTCCTGCGGCAACGTATGAGAAAACTTAGACCTGCTCCAGCTTCTCGTCATGTAAAAGATTCTACATTTGTGTTTAAAGACTTGTCAACTACAACTCATGTCTTTATGCGAGTTGATCGTGCGCGTAAACCCCTGAAGCCCCCTTACATTGGTCCTTACAAAGTAATCTCCAGAAATGATAAAATATTTCATCTGGACATAGATGGAAAAAAATCTTCTGTTTCTATAGATCGACTCAAACCCGTTTTTTTTTTATTTCTGAGCTTTCAAGTTCAGAACCGTTAAAAAATGCTGTCACAAAGTCTGGAAGAATCTCTCGTCCTGTAGTCCGGTTTCAATTATGACTCCTTTCGGATTGCAGGGGGAGTATGTGGCAACACCAGATTATGTAAATTTGGCATCACGTGATATGTATCACGTAGAAGTATATAAACCTTGTCGCGACACGCAAGCGAGTTGCTTGCCATCACTTTAAGTTTATATCCTAACTTTTTGTTAAGTATAATGTGCAATATTTTAGAACTCAAATAAAATCAATTCTATTTGTATGTAGTGAGATTTCAGCTTATACATTTTAGCTACTTCAAACACCCGCTACACAGGCACCGCTGTAAGGGTACTGCTAGTTGTGTTTATAAAGAAGTTTTAGGTGACTAATACATAGGCTTGCCAGACGTCCTGGTTTGACCGGGAGAGTCCCGATTTTTCACCTGACTCCCGGTATCCAAGCAGGTTGATTTCAAGTCCCGGGAGAAGATAAAACTGATGTCCATAAAGTCTAAAGATATTGAACCATGAAAAAATTTTTTGGACAAATACTTTGTCATTTGAAACATTGACTTGTAAAATTAATATCGGATTAGCTTTTCAATTTTACAACAAAATTTGAACCAAAAAAGAATTTTCTAAAAAAGGTCCTAGCGAATGAAAAGTGCATATGAATATGGTTCAAGCTTTAATTTCTCATTCAAACTGTTTCTTCTTAGTAAAGTAACTGATAAATACACTCCTGTTTGTGAAAATTGCAACACCATGAAGGACTTACATGAGTGAGCTGAAAATCGCAGGAAATGTAAAAGGGTATGATATATATAAAGGGTATGATATATAAAGGGTATGATGCTTAGAATTGCAGACCGGTAGCGCATGCGTATGCTGTGCAGCGCCCTCTGAACAGCGGATGGAACTGAAGATAAATAGACAGCTGTAACGAGGAGTGTATGATTATCGGTGGTTACAAGGGCGTATATAAGGGAGGGGCTGAGAGGGCCTGGGCCCCCTCCAAAGTGAGGAAAAAACTTAAATAAGAGTTGTTATTTTTGGCTTTGGTTGCCCACAAATAGTTTTCAAACTTTTAGCTACAAAAATGAATAAATAAATATGATAATGATAATAATTATAATGCGTTAGAACAGAGATTTCTGAACTGGGTGCCGCAGGTAGGAGGTGAGGGGTGCCGCCAAGCGTCCATGGTAACAATAATACGTATGTATGTAAAACTAGACTAGGATGCTGTGAGAAAATTCTAATTCTTCAAAGGGTGTCGTGAATCGCAAAAGTTTGGAAACCCTGCTTTAGATGGCAACAGGAAATGATGTTCAGAAGGAGTTCGAGGATCCGTTTCCCGTTCTCCAGAAAAGAATTTGGGAAAGCGAAGTTATTTCAAACAAAAAGAAAAGCAAATAATGTTTGGGAAAAAAATCTCCGTCATTTCAAAAAGAAATCTTTAAATTAAAAAAAAATTAACAGATGCAGCTAATTTCTTAGCAATTTAAATTCCTCTCTCTTTCATCCCCCCTCCCGCCCCCCCCCCCCCCATTTTTTTCTTTTCAAAATGATTCTCTCCTTAACTCTCATTCCGTAAAAGAAAATTAAAAAAAGTTTTAGTTGTTCGGTTGGAGAAATAATGGAAATTGATGTCCTAAAAACGCATTTATTTAGGCATTTTTTGGGCATCAATTTCAAAACATTTCTGGAGGAGGATTCCCGAACCAACATCCTTTCAGTGAGGTTACTATGAAAAATAGTCTACGATTGTGCCTTAAATATTTCAATTTTGAAAAGTTTCAAAGGAAGATCCTTAAAATCGCTCCTTACCACTAAACATCTATAAAGAAGACTTAAAATTGCGTTGTACTTTTCAGAGAAGGATTCTCGAATTCCCTCTTACTTCCAAAGATTGCCTAATGTTGGGGAAAGATCTGAATTGCTTTTATAAAGAACCTTAAAATAAAAATTTTCAAAAATTAGTGATGACTATTGATCATGTCCAACACTTTCTATTCTTTTGAGCCCCCATCCCTAATTTTTCCCCCTTTTCCTAGTCGGTCTAAGACATGAAAGTCTTCAAAATACTACACTTCGAAGTTCCCTCCACCCACTAAAACCATTAAAGAACTTCTCCAACCTCGTTTTCAGGGCTAAAATGCCTCTAACGCTACCAAATATGGTCCACAGACGCACTTTTAAGACTTCAATTACGAAAAAATTTTGGACAAGGGTCCAACTACTCCCGTATGAAATCTGACAAGGAAAAAAACTACAATTTCGGAATATTCAAGATGGAGAGTGTTTAAATCACTCCAGCTAGTATTACCAAACATCTGTTTAAAACTTTGTTTTATACGACTTAAGTTTCAAAATAGTTTTTGGGGACTGTCCCAGAACCGCCCTGCCCATAACATCATCGAAATTAGTCTGAAACTGCGTTTTTAGAACTTCAATTTCGAAAACTTGGGGCGGAGGAGTGAGGGATTTCGCTCTATTTAAAAAAAAATCAATAGGGGCAACTTCAAAAAGTCCCATTCTTTTCATTACACTAACGTCAACAAATCCAGCCTATAATGGTGTTTTTAGAATTTCAATTTCTAAAAACTTCCGCAGAAGCCCCCGAATTTTTCCTCCCCTTAGCATCACCAGAGACTGTCTAAAACTGCGTTTTTAGGACTAGAATTTCAAAAAATCCTGGGGTAGAACCCCCGGGCAACCCCCCCCCTCCCACCAAAAACAATTATTTCATGAGAGTGCCCTTCTAAAACTATTATTTGGTTGCATCACTCGATGACAAATCTTATATAAAGTTCTAGTCCCACCTAAAAAAATGAGAACATCAGGGCACTATTGCTACCTTCCCCAAAAAATTCAAAAAACAAAATAAAGAGGGGCTAATCTTGGTTATATGGGCCCCCATCCAAAATAAAAACATATGTACGCCAATGGGTGGTTATCTGCTAGAGTAAACATTAACTGAATATTTACTATGCCTCTTCGACGAAAGAAAGCAAAATTTGAGCAAATTTTGGAGTTTGAACGGGACAGAATCATTGGCCTTCGTGAAGCTGGATTGTCTTATCGTGCAGTAGTAAGTTGTGTGCAGCGTAACAGCAACACAATCATGGGTGTTTTGGAAGCAGTGGACAGACGAGGGTCGGACAGCTCGGAAATCCGGGAGTGGACCCCGAAATGTGACGTCAGCTCACGATGACAAACACCTGGTGCGTATGGGGCTGACGGACCGCACAGCTTCTTCTAGACAATTGGCAGCACAGTGGTCAACAGCTACAGGCGTTTCATTATGTGCTTCATCAATTCAGAGACGTCTGCTGCAGCGTGGGCTGCGCGCAAGGATTCCTTTATGCAGGATTCCTCTCACCCAAAACCATCGCCGCCTGCGGCTAAGATGGGCCAATGTGCATAGGAGCTGGGGTGCTGATTAGCAGCAGGTCGTCTTTTCTGATGGATCTTGCTTCAATTTGTGGCATCATGATGGCCGAATTCATGTCAGGCGCTATGCCGGTGAACGGCACATTCCGGAGTGCATTATCGAACGCCACAGTGGACAAACACCCGGAGTTATGGTCTGGAGTGACATAGCATATCATGGACGATCACAATTGCTACAAATTGAGGGCAATTTGAACAGTACCCGATACATAAACGAAGTTTTACAGCCCCAAGTTATTCCTTTCCAGCAAGGATTGCTAGGGGCTGTATTCCAGCAAGCTAATGCCCGTCCACATGTTGCCAGGACTGTCAAATCCTACCTTGATTCAAAGCAGGCACATCTTCTTCCTTGGCCTGCATATTCCCTGGAGATGTTACCGATTGAACATGTGTGGGATTTTGTTGGGCGGCGTCTCGCTCGTGATTCTCATCCTGTTGCTTCGACAGACGAACTTTGGTTGCGCATACAAACAATATGGAATACTCTTCCACAGACAGATATTCAAACTTTGTTTCACTCCATGTCAAGTCGTGTAGCAGCTCTTATTGTGGCACGTGGTGGCCACACATAATACTAATTTCTATCTCTTTTTATTGTTTGTTTGGTTTGAAAATGTAATCATTTATTTGTACAATTACCACTCAACTGTGTATTAAATTTCATTCAACTATGATGCTTCTTCCTTCATGGCGTTGCAATTTTCACAAACAGGAGTGTATTAACCTGTAAGAAGTAAAATGCTATCTGATTCTGTTATTTATTACTACCCCTGGTTTAGGCTCATAATTACCATTTATTAATAACATTGAGAATGAACTACCCTCCAAAAACTAGCCGGGGGAATATCCGCGACATTCCCTCCAGTGTTCCGGTTTAACATTTCAGAAATCTGGCAAGCTTACTAATACAGATTGTGTATTCAATGTTGTAATTCCTGTATTAAAGAGTTGAGAAGGGTCACTGGGGCTAGATTAAAAACTTAAGTGACCACTGAGAGAGCGCAACGAGCAGGGGACAGAGCTCAATAGTACAGCATAGTTCGCTTTCAACAGAAAACGCACTCAAATCGCTTTTTGACGTCCCCTTCCAACCACTGAAAATTACAAACGTACCTCTCTGAAAAACTTTTCACTCCTGCATACAAATCCTGCACGTGGCGTGTTCCTTCATCCTCTTCCGCAGGCTCCGGACAATGCGCATATTGAGATCATCCTTCGCACTCCGGCTTCCAGACCGATAATACGAATCCTTGACTGCATTCAGCTGCCCGCAGATCCCTGACACGTCTTTGCTGAAGCACAGCGCTATTTTCACACAGTGCACACGCTTGTAGACTTGCATTAGAAAACGTTGCATTTCGTCGGGTGTCAGAACTCCTTTGGACTTCATTATGGCGTTCTTTAGCCCGGGACTGATAACCATGCGCAGCTTGTTCATAGCCTCCTCTGTTTCAGGAAGGGGCTTTGACTTCGAAGGTCCGCTTTGACGGGGTCGTTTCTTTCCTGCAAGAAGAAGCAAAAGACTTGTTTTCATGAATGCAACTAAAAAACAATTTTGCTTTCGAAATTGAGAAAACCCCCAATTGAAGTCCGCACTAGTAGTTGACACTGCAATAATATAGCTGAAATTTATTAGGAAAACATAAATTAACAGGCGAAACACAAGAGCCAAAAAATTAGCCAAGGACATGGTAGTCCAGTTGCATACTTAAGGAAAAAGACCCTCCGTGGGAAATTTCGTGAGGAAATTGTGAGACCAATTCTAATACATTTCTTATGGCCTATATAACTATGCCTCACCGGGTGTTTTGCTTGAACTTGTGTCAGATGGCCTGTGTGACGTCATGAATCCAAGATGGAGGCTGCACTAGATATTGACGAAAATTTTCGGTTTTTACTGATTTTTGAGGCATATTATGACATTTTTTCAACTTATCTTATATATTTAATGTTTTAATAGTAATATATTTCAAATTTGAAAACTAATTGCCAATTTAAAATAAGTTATTCATTTAGGTTTTTTTTTTTTTTTTTAGATGCAGATTTTTAGTAACCAGTAACAGTTAAAAAATATTTTGGAAAGCTTGTACGATAAAATCAAATTTATTATTCCAAAAAACCTGTAAAATAATTTGCATACACGCGTTTCGGTGTTATAAGAAGCATTTTTTTTCAATGCAGAAAAAAATTTCAACTTCGCAGTTGCTTAATATTAGATATAATGATAATTTTATTTATATACTCAAGTAATGAATGATTGATTTCATTATCTAAACTCTGATTTTAATTCAAAATATAGATTTAAAGGTAAACAAACAGTTCTTACTTAAAGATCTTCATCTGAAGCGTTATCAAATATCGTTTTGTTGGCGATATTTGACGCTGCTGCGAATTATACGCAGCTGCATCGAACTAGTTTTAAAATGGATTCCACAAAAAAGTGTACACTTAACTAGAACATAGAAGTTATCTTTCTCTTCCCATACAAAGTCTGACGATGATGATAAATTCGGGTGCTAATGGTCAGCCAGATGCCGTTCCAATACCTGATGATGTGCTCTTAAAATGTAAGGGGACAAAGATGCTCTTGCAGGAGACCAATTTTCATTTTGAATCTCCTGCTTGAAAAACATGAACCAAAGAAATTCTCCAATATCAGAAATCTTTATCAGCTGCACATATACAGAACAAATAAAGCCTTCTTTCAATAACAATTTAATCATTTATACCGAATTCTTCAATTGACCCTTAGATGAGTCAGAGCGTTGAGAGTATCTTTGTGAAGCGTCTTATAAATTTTCCAAAAAGAAAGTTTTCCCTTCTAAGCAAGTGAGCTTGTTATATTACTTCCTGACAGAGCATAGAGTCATAATATTCCTCTTATTTTATCTAGTCCTAATGCGGTCATAATGTTGGTCATTCTTCTGTTGCTACCTACCCCAGACAAAAATGTGCATAGACAGTGACATGATTTTAACCAGACCAATGCTAGCAAAAATACATCAGTGTCGGGCGAATATATATGAGTACTGGTTGCTTTTTCTCTAGAAACATGAAGGTAGTCCAGTACTATTTTAACACTCGCATCTCCATAACTGCTTTGCAGTGCAGTCACATCACCTTTTAATGATGATTTAGCTTCATTTCTCCAGCTAACGATTAGGTTTTTTTCAATGCTACGTGTGTATATTAACGCTTTATTCGCCAGGTAAGCTATTAAGTTATCCTTTGTTTTTACATGAGAAAGTAGGGTCTTCATATGTACGTTTTTAATATTAGTACAATCGGTTATTTTGAACTCAATGGGTGTTAATGTACTTCTTTTTTCCGCATGACAGATTGGCAGATTTTAGCGAGTTTTCAATATATGTGTCAAACACTAAGTGTGTTTCATCATAATTTAAAAGAATTTCCTTGATCTTATTATTAAATTCTGCAGCTAAATCATAACATGTTTTCACTTGCTTTGGTTTCTTCTATGATTGTAGCTGTGCCATTCCATAAAGAACAGCAACACTAAGATTCTCTGTTCATTTGCTTTGGTATGCTTGAGTCTTTCTCGGGGTTCGGCAAAGAATCTTCGATGCTGCTGTCTACTTTTTCTGAGCTACATTCTTCTAAAACCTTTATTAACTTTAATTTGTTTTGGGACAATTTTATCTACTCATCCAGATTAAACGTAGACTGGAACAGCCTAAAACTCATATTCTGTTTTTAAATCAATATCTGCTCGACTCCTCGATACAACTAGCAGAAGTTTAAATAACGATCGACTTTTAACTGTAGAACAGTGCCAGCTACATTTGTTGCAACTTTCTTCGTGCTTTTTTTACATAGATTTAGCTTTTCTTTTTTCATTGGGACCCAGAAATTCCTGTTTTCAGTTTTAATTCTCTCTCGTTTGAAAGTGGCGTACATGTCACGGCCTTTGATTAAAATGCCTGTTTGTATGGCTTCATTATGTTCAAACTTTGTTGTGTTAATAAGTTCACTTCCTTCATATATTATAGGGCTTGTTGATACTTTGATGGCACTATATACATTACAAGATGAAAGCGACTACATCTTCATGTAGTCGCTTTCCTCTTGAACCTGTAAAATGATAATGTTTACTCTTTCACGCTAAACTAATTTTCTATTGAGATATGTATTTGCTATTCTACCAATTACTTTCATACTCCTTTTCTCTTGCTCCAAAACTTCGTCTTTGTTAAATTCAAAGCAGAGAAATAGGGAACGAAACCTTCGAATGACGAAATGTTTAATTCCCAATTTCCTGATCTAACAGATCGTATAAAAGTAACATGGTATCCATCATATGCATGTATAACAAAGCAAGTTTAAATGTTGGTCTTCCAATTGATTCTGTGTTCTCAAATCTTTAATTTTTTCATGTATTTTAGAATCTAGTAATATCTGCATTATATTTGAGGAAAGTTCTTTTATTTAACCATCCTTTTTTTCTTGAAAGCAATTAATTTTTGCACTCTATCATCGCATTGAAATTCCATTTCTTCATTGTGTGTATAAAAAGCATCGAGGGTAACATTTAAAAAGCGCTTCTGTAGCCCGTCTAACACACTTTCCTGCAAGAACTTTTGACGCTACAGATTCACTGTATAACTCAGTCAAATTGTCGTCAAGACCTGTACAAGTTTTTGTTTGACAGGGCAAGTTTTAAAACTGGTTTGTATAATTCAATATCCATGGTGATTACTGTTGGTAAATTTTCCCCTAAAATATATTTAGTTACATGTACAAGTTTCTGCATGAACGTAAGCTGCGTTGATGAAATGAAACGTGCGTTCTAAAAAATGCAAGAAAAGCTCCTAAGACGTAATTATACAGGTTATAAGGAATTCTGTTCAACGATTATACAGTCGAACCTTGTTAAAACGAACTCAAATGGACTTTAAAAGTGAATTTGTCTCAACAGTAGCTCGTTTTATTTGAAAAAAAAAAATTGTTTAAGTGTAAGTACAGTAGGACGGAGATCGTAAATGTAATTCGCTTTAGCAGTAATTCGTTATAAGCGTGTCCGAATAAATGAGGTTCGACTGTACTAATGTTTAATGATTTTAGCCTGAAAATTAACAGAATTTTTAACTGAAAAAACGCACCCGTGGTACTTTTAAACTAGATTATTCTGAATGCCAAAGTCAAAAATGAAGACTACAGAATTTTTTTTTAAGTGAGTTAATAAACAAGTAAATTAAGTATTTTACTTTCAACTTATAATAAGAAAAGTAATAGAATATTAATCAAGCAAATTTATCCGAAAATTATCACAAAATACCCAAAAATTGAGTCATAATTGCAAAAACTCATTACAGCCGCCATCTTGGATTGATGACGTCATACAGGTCGTCTGACACAAATTCAAGCAAAACACCCGGTGAGGCATAGTTACACAGGCCATAAGGAACATAATAGAATTGGTCTCACAATTTCCTCACGAAATTTCCCACGGAATGTAGTATGCCCCCCTACTATGGTGAAAAGTAAGCATTGTAAACTTAAGCACCTTTTTTTGTGTGGGTGTTGTACAATTGAAGAGCTTGGGGCAAGAATTTGACATGCCACATGATGTGAACTTTTAGTAGGCCAATTTCCATCTTGTAAAAAATATTTATAGAATTTTTTGAAGGTTTTATACATTCTATATTCTGCAATACTAAAACCAGATATGTTTTCCTCCAAATGACATAATCCATGGCCATGTTTATTTCAATTTTAGTAATGCAAAACAATTTTGATCGAAAAGTCACTTCTTGTGGTTTGGCACATTTCTGCCCCAATCCTCTCATTTTTATAATTGTCTTGTTAGTTTTTTTTTTAATTAATTAATTTTTTTTTTAGTGTGAACTACTAGTGGAGCTGTCTACAATTGGCGATTTTAACCTTATAGGTAGTACGTAAGAATTCCAGTGGCTGCAGAAATAAGGCGATAACCAGGGCTGAATTGGTGGAAAATTATCAGCTCTGACTCTGGTAAAAATTTTACTGTTATATGTTTACTGTTATTCATGTAAACATACCACTATTCCTTCCTTCAACACTCTTTAATAGCTGTGAGAACCATTGGTATTTCTCTAAGCATTGCTCTTAAGCTTTAATCAGCAAACTACTATATAGTTCGACCGTGACCAAATGACCCTTGTTAATAATTTGAGAAAATTATTCCATTCCTTAAAATAGATAGAAAAGGAAGAAAGGAAGCTTGCCATATTGTGGAGTTTAGCAACATTTTGGTGATATGAAAAGAAAAAAATACTCCTTGTATATTTTCGTTATATGATTATTTATACCTGAAACGTCAAAATAAATTGCAACAATAAATGCATTGAGTTAGCGAAAAAGTAAAAATGACAAGCTTTGCATTCTTTATAGCAACTCTACACTCCCCAATTTTCAATTCATTATAGGAGGCGTTACTATCTCTGGCCAATGGCTGCTGAAAGAAGTAAAATTAAGACCCACCTACTTACACAGGATATGACCTGTCCAATGAGACATCCACCTTGACAGCACAATATTAAAATGTTTTACTCATTTCCCTAATTTTTTTAATTCCACGGTGACGCATTCAAGCTCCAGAACCAATGAGGCATTTGCAAACTCCGTTCTAACTTTCCTCTCCATATTGCCCCTTCATGAAAATGGACAATTATGAAACAAGGCAGAGTCAAGGATCAACCCTTTGCGATCAACTTTACTTCGAGCGAGAATAACTTCTTTGGGAAGTTGTTATTTCTCTCAGTTAAACAAAAATAACATTCAGTTAAAAAACTCACCAGACTCCTTTTGGGTGCTCAAGTTTTCATCATCCTGTAAACTAGAAAAGTTCTTTGGGGTCTTATCTTTCTGTGGTTCACTAGGAGCCGTGGATAGATCAGACGACCCATCGGCTGCAGCTGTACCAAACCTCACATGATGGTTAAGTTTTGTCCACATCTTTTCCAAGCAGTTTATAAACTTTTTTTCTGCCAAGTTTAAACCCGGTTTCCCATGATTGAATGCTAAAATTTTTTGTATTTCACTATGCAGCAGACAGGAGCCGTTGCGGATAAAACGTCTGAATGCTTCGGGAGATTTACTGGTTTCTACGCAGAAACTTTTGAGATAATCCTCAGAGATGTTACAGTCCGGAGGCATGAGGACTTTATACTTTATAACATTTTTTCTTTTAGGTTTCACTGGAGTCGATGAGGTGGTAGGATTCTGATTCTTATTGGTAGTCTTTTTCAAGGGATTACTGGTCGATGTGTTTTGGCACTTCGTTTGTGTCTTTTTCCTCAATTCAGCAGTGTTCTGTTCAATACGATCACCTAAAAAAAACGCCACAATTACAGAATTAAAATTTTTTAGCTATTGTAAGTTTTTAAATTTATATTATTTAAATTGCAATGCAAAAAAACAGGATTTTAAATGCAGCTATAATTAACACTGAAAAATATATTCGTTTATGGAAGAGTTAAAAGATAACGAAAACATAGTAACTAAATTTATTTTAGCAGTTAATTACAAAGAAATAATTAATATCTTTTTGTGTTGATTAATAAAAATATAATTAAAATAACTAATGGAGGAACAGTTGTAATTGTTAAAAAACAAACTCTTTATTACACCCTTGTTGTTCTCGCACAGAAAAGAAATTGAAAACTAAAGAAAAAAACATATGTACAAAAACTTAGTTCTTTGTTGTATGTGAGACATACATAAACAAATTTCGTGTGTGAAGAAAAATCCCCTACTTTTTTAAAAGTCCATAAATGATGTCACTTTTTTTTCATTACATAACTCGTTGCTTATTTTAATCACATTCATTCTGAGGACATTTGATTTGATAAAGCGACAATCGACGGATTTTAAAAACCAGCATACCAACAGCCTACACTTGAAAAAAAAAAAAAGAGGTGTAATCTAATCAATTCATATTTGCTGCAATATTTATAATGCATCAATATAAATATTAATTAGTTTTAACTAATGAGTATTTGATAACATTTTTCTCTGAAATGTTTATTTAAAAAAATTGCTAATAATTCTATTGCATAAAAAAACTCCTTAAGCAACAGTTGGTAGGGTTGTGAAAAGAAATTCACAATGCTACAAAAAAAAAGTTCCATTTATATCTCAAAGGAATGTTATTAAATGTTTGATATTTAGGTGCAAAAAAAAAAGAAGAATTTTTTTAAAATAGTTTTTGCATATAAGTTTTATACGATGTTCTATCGAAAATAATTCTTTTAAATCATAGATTTAAGGACAATAAATTGATGATTAAATATATGCACTTACACTTTAAAACTTGTGTGCAACTTCTTTTTTTAATTTATAGTTTTAATATAATACATAACCAAACAATATAACTAAACAATATAACTAAATAATATAACTAAAAAAATCATCATTTATGGCATTTTAATAATTATTGCACTATATTTTGTACACTTTCATCTGCGAACATGCATAAATGTTGAAACATTTGGTTACTATTATGAGAAAAAAGAAAATAAATACCCTCATATGTACAAATTGAAAGTTTTAATGAAGAATTCAACTTCTATGTAACTAGATTAGAAACAGCTGTAGATATAAGTTACATATACTAAAATGTTCATACTGAATTCAACATAAAACATAACTTTGACACAGTTTGTTCTGTTTTTGATCTTTTCTCACAAAAATAGTTTCTCTACAAATGTAGTTTTGAACACAAGAGTTTTGGACAGGACGTAGAATCCAAAACCTTGCCAACGCTGCTTAATGCATCTTAAAAATATCGCTAAAACTATTTTAAAAAAGGGCGAAAATAAATAAAATAACAAAATAAATATCAAAAAATTAAAAATTGGAAAGTAATAGTTTCGAAAATAACCATTAAAATAATAATAATAAAAAACACATAAGTTAACATCAACACATGTACAAAACAATTAAGATGCAATAAAAAGTTATTTACCAGAAAAATAAGTAGATTTAAAAGTTTTGGAGCATCTGTCTGGATCACTTGTCGATGATGTACTAGTTTGTTTATTAGTCCTTTCAGATTTGATCACAATAGAAGAATGATTTGCTACAACTGAAACATTTTCTTGAGAGTGGAAACCGCTACTTTTTCCGTTTTTATGGATCATCGCTTTTGAATCATGCTGGTCAGTTCCGGAGCTTGTGTATGGTTCAGAACAGCTTTGTTTGCGGCGAGCACAACCATAAGGATATTCATTACTTGAGGTTGCTTCATTTGGCCTTACTCTACGCATATGATTTTTATAATTAGAGGACTCTTGGATAAAATTTTGCTCTGTTGACTGTTGGCTGTGAATTTCTTTTATGGCACATGGTTTGAGATCACATTTTTTATAACACGGAGACTGTAACAACTCCTGTTTCACTTTTTCTGAACTACGATATTGCCAATTTGTTTCACCATAGCATACATTTAACCGTTCTTCTTTCTGCTTTGCTGTAGATAAAATCTGCCGGAGAGTATCTTTGTCCAAGATATGTGATTCAGGAAAAATTTGTTCTTGTTTGACTGCGTTCTTCAGACCTTGAAAATCCTTTCCCATACCCAACTGTTCATTTGCTTGAACTGTTCGAATAATTTCTCTGAGACAATCTTTTTGTAAGTAAGATGAATTAGCGAAACTTTGTGCGCTATTCGTCCCATCACTACGAAAGGCACTCTCATGAAAGGACGTTTGTGGAAATCGAGGTTCCGATTTCATTTTGTTCACAATACATGTTTCTGGAGCATTTCTTGTACCGAACGAGCTCACAGGGATTTGTTCAAAGCTTTGATTATGAGGATGATTTAAAATATATCCGGAGGGAGTTTTGATCGGTGAAAAGCAACCATATTCAACATCTAAATTATTTGGATTGTGATAGGTTTCTGTACTCACTGATGAGCGTCCGGGGGCATAAGTGCAATCAAACTGTATGTGTCCTTCTCTTCGGCACAGACGACAAAAATGACTCACTTCAAAGTCAAATTTTGAAAATCTGACAGTTCTGGGAATTTTCAAAATCTCTGGCACCTCCGGGATATTTAATATGACTCTAAAATCATCAGTTTCGAACGTTCGAGATTCATCTATAGTGCCTCTGACTGGATAAACATTATTGATCGGTTCCCAATCCCGTATATGATCCTTAAATTTTTCGGCATTAGGAAAAAAAGGACGAATTCCGTGTACAGTGAGGTTAGTCACGGTGGGGTAAACTGCATATGAACTATTTTCGATTGTTATATACTGTTCAAGTAAAACGAAACAGGCTGGAGCATAGCCATTGAAGAAAACTTTAAGACCAAGTTTGTCGTCAACAACAGATGTTATAGCGGACAGCTCTCTCCTCCCTTGCAGATAAGTTATTGCCGCTTGCTTTTTCGTGACAGGTAAATTATAAATGAGGATTCCATGAAGATACTCTGGTTCCTCCATTCAAGTAACCTGTTAGAAAATGTTCAATTGAAATAAATATGAAAACACTTTATATTTTAAACACACAGCAAAATGAAACACCTTATACAACAAGGGGTGAGGTTGTGGGTAGGTTTGAAAGTAACTTGCAGTTTTTACTCTCGCCTATGTAGAAATGAAAAACTATCCAAAAATGATGCAATGATACACAGTAAAACTAGTGATAGGGACAATGGGGAGGGGGTCTTTTTATGTTTTTTGGGGGGAAGATCACTGAACATATTCTTTCCCCTAACAATACCAGATTTACATTCATGAGCTTTAATTTGGAAAAATTCCCAGTGCAGGGTCCCTCAAGGGAAGGGCAGTCTCCCCTTCCTTGTATCCGTTCTTGACCTGTCGTCAGTTTTCATGACCATTTTCAAAATCCACGATTGCCCTGACTTACGTTATCTAATTTGAAATTTTGTAAAATATAAATATAGTTGTTTCTGAAAATTGCATGAATTTCATGTTTAAATAGAATTTTTAAACTTTTTTTCTTTCGTTCCAGTCACATTAGACATTATAATCGCAAAGTGCGATGCAGTTCTGATTTTTTAATACGTTGTTTGGGTCGGTTAGGGTAGTGTAAACTAGGACTTGACCGATGCATCGGCCTGGCCGATGCATCGGCGCCGATGGTTCAACAATTTAGCCATCGGCATCGGCGGCCGATGCCAACTTGCAGGAAACATCGGCCCATCTGCCTTAAAAAACATCGAAAAGCCGATGGGATTGGCCGATGTTTTTGAAATAAAAGGACCTTTGTTGTTTTACTTTTCAATACAAAGTAAATTAAGTTACCGTTTTCATATAAAATCGTTTACTTCAATTTCAGTATGAATTTCTATTTTAGTCACCCCTGAAAGAGTTTTTAATACTGCATTCAGGTACCGAACAAGTTAAATGTTGCGTTGTTTCTTGCAGCTGGATGTACGTATGTACCTGTCATAAGTCATAACTCAAAAATGGTAAGCTGTAGAATGCTAAATTTTCGCATGTGGGGTGTGCGTGCGTTCCAGTTGTGCACTTCACCTTTTTGTTTTCGATCGGGTGTTCTAAAAAGCCTATTTACTTATTTTTTGTGGCTATTAATTACTTATTTCAATGCAAAACTAATTTAGCATCTCAGACTGACGATCATTTGGCGATATTTTGCCGCATTGGAAACCATGGAAACAAATATGAGATGGCGAAACCGGTTTTGTTTCATTTTGTTAGATTCCCGTTGAACCGACGGTAATTTTTACTTTTTCGATATTTGTAATATGAATCACAGTATTGCAGTTTTTTCTGTATCGCTTCGGCGGAGTTACAAGTTTGAGGCCCGTCGAAATGCATTCTGGGGCCCTATTTCTCTATCACAGAAGTTGTAAAATATTTATCATAGGCATTTTTGTAATTCCTACGGTTCCCTTATGGTTATGGGGCCTCTCGTGCAATTACAACATTTGCTATATTTTAAATCCGCCACTGCACATCAAAACAAACTCGGGTGCAAATATTAAAAGGGTTTTTCTGCTCAATGTTTATGATTATTTTGAACTCTATTTTTTACGACTATTTTTTGTATTTCCGAGAACACTTATGTGCCCCTCCTCCCACTCCCTCAATTTCTGAAACTAAACTCTAGTTTTACTTCTGAGTTGTTTAAAACTAACACCATTGATAAAATTAGAGATTTTTTTTTTTCAAGCTTTATCAATTGTTTAGGAAGAATTTCGAGCATTAATGTAAGAAATTGATTAAAGACGTTTTGAATGGTGACATAATTCGGAAATCAAAGGGACTTTGGAATTTTTTCTTCGGAAGTGCTGAAGTAGATTCAGAAATTCTTCCGAGGCGTTGATGGTAGCGGTTCTGTACTATAAAAAGGGGCCCGAAGTTGGGGCCAAAGTTTAATGTTGTGAATTACTCCAAAATCAGAGGTTGACCCCCCTAACCCACCCTCGTCTTTTCAAGCATTTCTTAAATACTTAACGATAATTTATTTTGATCAAGAAATGTCATTTTGCATATTTCTTATACTTGTTTCACCTATATGTCGTAATGAGTCATCTTTTTTGCATTATTAATAGCGATCGATTTTTTTCTGTTGTAAGTAACTATTTTTATGTATTTATGTAAAATCAATGAATAAGTTATTTTTGTTTTCATCATATTTTTAATAATATGTTGTAGAAAAGTTTCAAGGATTTTCTATTATGCATTTTTTTTTTTTTTAATTTCAGAAAATTATTGTTAAATTGAAAAATGTAATTTGAACTTGTTTCTAGTGCTTCAAAAAAGATTAAACAATCAAATTGTTCAATATTACGTGTGCAAACATCAGATCAAGTAGTATATGTATTCAGTGATTAACTTGGTGTAAATATTGAGTTTGTTTATTTTGGCTGCGTTTTAAGAACCTTGCTCTTTTCATGGCTATTTCTTTTTTCCGTAAAATTTATGTCACTGTTATAGCTTTTATGAAAAATGCAAACTTTTCTGTTCATAAACTTTAAATAAGTATAAAAATATTCCTGTTAGGATTTAATATTGTAATTTATCTGTTACCTTTTTTGTTTAGTTTGATGACTAAAAAATATCTACGTGCAGTCTTTCCACTTTAATTGCGTAATTTGTTGACGGTTTCATAGTTTTATTATTTTTTTTTGAATGATTAAACAACATAATTTAATGTTTTTTAACTATCTTTAGTGTACCTAAATCCATGCATTATTACAATATTACTTAAATTTTAGTTATATGTTCAATTAAAAAACAAAACAAATCAGTTGGTTATTAAACAGTCTCGTTGTTTTTCTTTCTTTTTTTTTTTCTTTCTCTCTTTTTTTTTTTTTTTTTTGACTGTTGTTTTCTGTCTTCCATCATACAGCAGTCGGAAAAGGAGAAGCATAACTACACCCTGTACAGATTGTACGTAGTACAATCCAAAAAACCGAGGGACAAGCTGTACTATCAAATCTTACCCAGAATAGTTCACATTACCGAAGCACATCCACCTTCAGAAGGTCACCTTGAGGGACTATGTATTTCTGCCAGCGTTCATATAACTTTTAGAAACACTCCTGGAAGCCACTTTTTCGCTACCTTCTGTGATGCAGTTTTATCTTCTCCTGACGGAAGAAAGCGGTGCCCATGCAAATGTTTTTTTGCTGAGAATAGGTAAAAGTCACACGGAGCTAAGTCCGACGAAACGTTACGTTATTTTTTTGTCATATCAGAGTATTGACCAATCGAACAGTGCATCCTCAACATGAAAATCGCCTTCTTCCCCACGATGAAGTTAAAGCAGCAATGCAAGAGGCCTTACAGGAATTTGCGAAAAATGTCTTCCAGGAGTGCTTCTAAAAGCTATATGAACGTTGGCATAAGTGCATAGTCGTTCAAGGTGACTATTTTGTAGATATGTGTACTTCGGTAATGTGAACTATTCAGGGTAAGGTTTTATACAACTTGTCCTTGAACTCTTAGATCATACTACGTGCGTATGAGTTTTCAACTTACTATTTCATAACGTTTTTGAGTGATGCAAGTTTTCGCGCATTAAGACATCACAAAAGAGTTTGCGATAATTAACTAAAGAGGTGTTCAAAATGTATATTTTGGTCATCTATATTTTCTTAGGTACATATGCATGTACACATGTGCCGAAAAAACTTGTGAAGTTTAAATTGGGTAATCGTAAAATAGAAATTTCGGTCGAAATCTGATTTTTTTTTTTTTTTTGTGATTACAATTTCTTATTCGGAGCAAGGAGGCAAAGTGAAAAGAATTAATGATCCTTTAAATCCCTGACAATCTTATCAATTTATTTCTGTTAGATTTTCTTTTTTTCTTTGCCATCGGCCTATGGCATCGGCCATCGGCCATTTGGAGGAAAACAATCGGCAATCGGCCAATAATCGGCATCGGCCCATCGGCCAAAAAATGCCATCGGTCGAGCCCTAGTGTAAACCTAAGTTGACATAAAGCAATATTAACAGCATATTTATGTGTTAAAGTTGGACTTCAAATCACATAGTTCACTCTGGCATAAGACCATCCAACTGTATCCAATGTACAACACTATTGTGGTGCAGCGATTTATTATTACTACATACTGTACGTACGGTACTGTTTTATTCTACGAGTATCTTTCCCCATTTGTCATTGGTTTTGTGCATCGTAACAGTATTTTACGTTGAATAATGCAGCTTTTGTGAAAAAAAAAGAAATCAGTAAAAATTCAGCTCTTTATGTAAGAAACGGTAATATATAGTTGGGTGATTTTCAAATTTGAGGCATTTTTGATGTCCAACAAAAGACTATTTTTTATTTCAAAATTGAATTACCAATATGGTTGACTGCATTCTTTTTTAAGGAATACATACCATTAAGAGTTATGATTCACAATATTATAAGAATATGTCTTAAACTTTTTTTTGTATAACTATTTAATGAAGAACAACCCTAAAAAATTGGCTGTCCCAAATGCTAAAGTGAAATTTCTGCTTAATATTTTATCTATTTCTAAAATTTAAAATAACTTAAAAGAGCTTATATATTTTAAAAAATATATTTGTGAACAAATATATGAAATATCATTGAATTCTTTAAAATATTTTTAGTTAATATAAATTGTTTTGAGTTGTCCCAGAGAAATGTCAGGTCTGTTACTATCAGGTCTGTTACCAAGGTTAAACATTAAAAAAAAATCCAGTAGATGGCTCCACCATATTTATACATTTGGTTTCATAGTTCAGTATGAGGAAGGAACCATCTTGAATACGTGAAATACACCGCCAGCTCAGTCATTTCCAGCCGAGGACTGCAGTTTCGTGCTTATTAGCACTCATCAGCCCGGCATAGGAAAGTGACTGAGCTGGAGGTGGAAAACCTCTTAAGGAAGCCAAGAGTGCGAAACATACTGGTAGCTAATATAGAATTAGCAGACCAGACGAGTGACCGAAGCAATGATTCGGTTCAACTCGAAGATTGAACGCGAGGCAAGGTATATTCAGTAAATTACCGCTCATTGGCCAGGGCTAAAGCAGAAATACGTGAAATACACCGCCAGCTCAGTCATTTCCAGCCGAGGACTGCAGTTTCGTGCTTATTAGCACTCATCAGCCCGGCATAGGAAAGTGACTGAGCTGGAGATGGAAAACCTCTTAAGGAAGCCAAGAGTGCGAAACAAACTGGTAGCTAATACAGAATTAGCAGACCAGACGAGTGACCGAAGCAATGGTTCGGTTCAACTCGAAGATTGAACGCGAGGCAAGGTATATTCAGTAAATTACCGCCCATTGGCCAGGGCTAAAGCAGAAATACATGAAATACACCGCCAGTTCAGTCATTTCCAGCCGAGGACTGCAGTTTCGTGCTTATTAGCACTCATCAGCCCGGCTGAAAGGATACTTTTAAGGACTTTTGAATTTTCACAAGGTGAGTATTTTTTTGTGCTGTCAGATCTGTTACCAACTTTTTAGAGTAAATTAATGAATGAAAAAAAAAGCAATTGTGTAAAATTGTCAGGTCTGTTACTTGTCAGGTCTGTTACGTGGTAAAGGTAACAGACCTGACATAATTTTTTAAAAATAATAAAACTTTTAAAATGTTTTCATAAACAATCTTAAGATGTCATATGCATATGTAAATAACAAAAATTGAGAATTATAATAATAAAGAATAGCATTGTAAGAAACTTCAAAACAAAATACTTGAATAGTTTTAAAAACTCTTTACTTAAAAAAAAGTTTTTAATTCAAAACCCTGATTTCTCTCAATGACCAAATATTTCTAAATTTTCTATTCTTTCTTTATTTCTAAATGACACCTTTTTATCTATGTTTCAGATTTACAAAAGATATGGCAAAACTATCAGCTGCTGAAAAACAGAGACGTTATAGAGAGAGAAGAAAGACTGACCCAGATAAAGAAGCAGAAAACAAAAGGAAAGACCAAGAAAGGTATTTTACATTTAAACTCTTTTCAAAAGTTTATACGACTTACAGTTGACAAAAAATTTATTTATTTATTTATTTCTAACATTAACTACATTTTTCAGGAGAAAGGCATCACGGAAAAGTGTTAAGGAATTGACACCAGGGTTGGCCGGATTGGACCCAATTGCGTTGGACCCAATGGGTTTTTTTTGAAAAAACCCATTTAAAAAAACCCATTATTTAGCCCACTTTTGGGATTTTTTGAATTTTCTGAGAAGTTTTTAGAAAAAATTGATTAATTTAAATACTTTCACAATTTAAACTTATTTTTTATTTGTTCTTTACGACAGACAATGGATATAAAAAATGAATTTTGAACTCAAATAGTATTTCTTAACTATTGACGGCATTAAAAAAATACATCAAAGATTTTAAATAAATATATTTAACTTCTTTCTTTAACTGGTCAATAAATAACTCAAACTATCTTGACTAAGTCCTGTCACGTCTGATTTTCTCAATATTTGTTGATTGTACAGAGGAAACTACTCTAGCTAAAAGGCTTTCATGTGAATTATTTTCTGCAAACCAACACGTCACAAATCTCAAATAAACAAGGTATATTTTTTAGAAATTAACAGGTTTCTCAAACGGTCAGACAGAAAACAGAATAGGATGTACAGTATTTTCATTATCTTACGAAAAAGATTAATATTTCTTACTCTGTACACAGAAATAGAAAAACAGGCAACATAAAATTCAAAGAAATGTCTTGATTAAACTGGGATTTAGTAAAAAGGGATTTAAACTACTTGAGGTACAGTAGTTTTGCATAACAAAATGAAATACAATAAAGTAAGATGCAAAAAAAAAATAGTAATTAAAAACTAACAATAGATTTTATCACTCAAGAAGTAACTTGGCCTTAATTGTTGGTAATCATGGAAACTAAAAAATCTGAAACTTCACCATTCTTGCGCTTCGTCATCTTTTATACTTTTCTTCAGAAAACGTTGAATTTTCCAGCTTTTTTACCCCAAGACAATTTTTATGCTTTGTCCATGTACTTACGTTACAATATGCTACAAGTACCCCACATTTTCCCTAAAAAAAAGACAAAATACCCACATTTCTTTTTAAAAAACATAGCTTTAGTTGGGTTTTTTGAATTTTACATGTAACATGCAAAAAAAATGTAGTAATAAAAGACGAACAATAGATTTTATCACTCGAGAAGTAACTTTGCCTTAACTGTTGGTAATCATGGAAACTAAAAAATCTGAAACTTCACCATTCTTGGGTTTTGTCGTCTTTTATACTTTTCTTCAGAAAACGCTGAATTTTAGCTAGTTTTCCAGCTTTCTTTACCCCAAGACAATTTTTGGGCTTTGTCCATATACTTACGCTACAATATGTTACAAGTACCCCACATTTTCTCTAAAAAAAGACAAAAAAACCCACATTTCTTTTAAAAAACCCAGCTTTAGTTGGGTTTTTTTTGGGTTTTATTTAAAAAAACCCGAAAAAACACTGGGTCCATGGGCTTTTTTAAAAAAACCCGGGTTTTTGCCAACCCTGATTGACACCCAGAGCACAACGATGTCAGAGACTTATCTGGAGGAAAGATCAACAAAAGTCGAGAGCAAAAAGAAATACACCAGGCCAAGTCCCACCAGCATCCCATGAATTACCTGTAATTCCAGAGCCTATGAGGACCCCTTCAGCTGCAAAAGTAGGCCGTAAGAAAGTTAGACGCGACAGAAGCAAAGTTGTGAGGGAAAATGCAAAATTGAAAGAACAGGTAGTAAAACTGCAACGGAAAGTTAATCTGATAAGAAAACAACACCGAAGGAAACTCGATAAAATCGAATGTTATTTGCCACAGACGCCTGAATCAAAGGTTAAGCAAACCCTATCCAAGTACTTTCGAGAGCCACTGACTCCTAAAAAATCCCCGCTCATACAAAAATTAGTCATTCAAAATTCGATTGTTCAATCCCTGAATAAGCAGTATACAAATGCTTCAAAGGAGAAAAAAAGAGTAATAAGAAGCATAGTGCCAGAAGAGAAACTTAAAAAATATAAACTCCTCCAGAAAAGTCAGAAATTATGTTATGGAGGATTAAAAAAAAATATATGCCAGAAAAAGGATAGTAAAAGTTTTTTCCTCAAATGGAAACTCGTATCAACCTTTTTCAAGAGAGATGATGTCAGTCGAGCCACAGCTGGTAAAAAAGAGACTATTACAAGGAGGAAAGTAAAACACCAAAAGCGCTATCTTCTAGATACAATGAAGAATTTGCACAAGAAGTTTTTGATTGAGAATCCAACCTTTAAAATATCTTACACTGTTTTCACTCGTCTTCGTCCATTTTATGTGTTAAGTCCAATGGTAAAGGAAAGGGATACTTGCATGTGTATCGTTCATTCTAATCTGAGACTAAAATTTCAGAGACATGTTAGTTTAAAAATTTTAAAACCTAGTAGTTTGAGTGACTTAGTGGAAACAGTAGCATGCAATATAAATTCTTTAAAATGCATGTACAACAAATGCAAAAAATGCGTCAACTTCAAAGTAGCAGGCGATTTTTCTTCAGAGATGAATACAGAATGGTGGATGTGGGAAAGAAAAAAGATAGAAAAGGCAGATAATTCTTTGAATGCACAATCTGAAAACAAAATACAGTATAAAATTGTTAAAACAAGAAAAGAAGGGAAGGCTGAAAATTTAATTAATGAGTTCAATGATGAATTGAAAAATTTTAAAATCCATTTTTTTAATATAAAACAGCAATACAAAGCATTTAACATGTGCAAAGATAATTTAAAGTCTAATGAAGCAGCAGTGCACATTGATTTTTCCCAAAATTATTCTAGTAAGTTTACTAAAGAAGTTCAGTCTTTTCACTTTGGAAGCTCACGAAACCAGGTGACGTTGCACACTGGTTTGATATATATGGCCAATGAAGTTAAGCCAACTTCATTTTGCTCCATTTCGCCTATAAACGACCATAGTCCACAAGCAATATGGGCACATTTACAGCCAATAATTGAAATACTCAAAAATAAGAGTCCACGCATAAATGTGCTTCATATTTTTTCAGACGGCCCTAGCTCACAATATCGGCAGAAAAAAAATTTCTACCTATTTAACGAGCAATTATTCAAGCATGGTTTCACCAAAGGAACTTGGAACTTCTTTGAGAGTGGCCATGGAAAGGGGGCTGCTGATGGCATTGGTGCAGCATTAAAGTGAGGTGCTGATGATTTAGTTGCCCGAGGCACAGATATACCTGATGCTGAATCTTTTTTTCATAAACTCAAGTGCCGTACTAGCATTGATTTGTTTTTCATAGACAAAGATCAGATAAAACTCATCGAAGAAAACCTTCCAAGTACCAACTGCATTCCGCAATTGCCAGAAACTCGAAAAATGCACCAAATAGCAATTGAGAAGAAAAATTTGCTTATGTACAGAAACGTTAGCTGTTTCTGTTCATCAACTGGGAAGAGAGGGTTTTGTAAGTGTTTTGAGCCCAAAACATTTTTTAAAGAGCTCAAAAAAGTAAATTTAACAAGGACACAAATTTACACATCATTATCAGACTCTGATGATACAACCTGTTCTGATGAAAATATTGATAATTTTTCCAAATCACCAGAGAAAGATCCAGAAATTTCAGCTGGATCTTATGTTCTTGTTGCATTTACAACGAAATGCACCATTAAGCACTTTTTGGGACAGGTACAGGCTTCAACTGACACAAATACAGAAGCCATATCTGTCAAGTTCTTAAAATATGATAAGGGAACAAAAAAATTCTCATGGCCAAAAGTTGACGATATCAGTATCATTGATATTGAGGACATAGTTTTAAAACTCCCATGTCCAAACATGGATCAAGAGCGCCTCTATTTTTCTTGTGATTTCCTAAAATATAACTTGTAAAATTAAAATTTCATCATTAGAAGATAATAAATTTGTTTAATATATACATTTTATGTTTGTTTCTTGTTTATGAATATTTAATTATTGCCTTGTTTTAAGTTTTAATGTAGTAATTTCAAACATTTTTTAGTATCTGAGTTATTCAATATATTCTTGTGCATATTTTAGTGAAAAATTATAATTGTTTGGTGTGCTTTAGAAACACACGTAGAAGAGTTTAATATTTTTAGTTATCTTTTATATAACATCTGATCTCACATCATGTCAAATCTGTTATTCAATGTCAAGTCTGTTACCCTAAGTCAGGTCTGTTACCTTGTAAAAAGATGTCTGCTAAAAACAAAATACTTGACTAAAAATTGCAATGTGTGTGCAACTGATAATTATGAAACCTATTCTGGATATTATTTTAGTGCATACAGCACAGCATTATTTTTTACACATTTGAGACAAAAGTTAATGCATTAATATTAAATTGAAGTAACAGACCTGACATTGTAAATATTTTTATTAATATTAAATATTGTCCTTTTGCAAAACAAGGAAATAATTTCCTATTTGAGACAAGTTTTCTATATTTAAGATGATTTACTAATTCAAAAAATGGTTATTTCATATAAAAACTTCAAATATTTGTCCGGTAACAGACCTGACATTTTTTAGTTTCTAAGTGAGTTAGAGGGGACCTGCAAGTCTAAATTTTAAGTTAATATCAGTGCTGGCAATGAAAACATGTTCAAGACATTTCCAAGAACTGATGTTAAATACCAAAAATGTTTTATTTTTTTATATTTTTTTAAATCACTTAAATTTTAAAAATGCCTTAAATTTGAAAATCACCCAGTTAACAGATGGTCTAAAACATTTAGAAAGGTGTTTGAAAATGTCTAATATAATTACGTATCTTAATGAAAATGTCATTATGCATAACGTTTTCCTCAATGCGAAATTTTTACTTGCACGAGGAGTCTTGGTACGCATCTCTTACATAAGTCAAGGCTCGACAGTACTTACTATATTATTGAACTCGCACCGGCTGGATTATAATGATGCTTTGAAGGATAACAGGGAGTTTGGATCAAGAAGCCATCCAAATTGAACTGTTTACAGTTCCCAGGGATTTGTGAGCAAGCAGGAGATGATATCCCTTTATTAAATGGGCAGTTCTCAAAAGGTGGGAGCAAACACAGACCTCAACTTTGAAGCTTCAACACCAAATAACTTTCATTTTAATTAACTCAAAAATTTTTGAGTTAAATTATAATACTGTATAGAGACAAGAATTGACATAAATTATGGAAAAATTGCTCTTCAAATGCCCTTAAAAAAATATTTTCTTCGCTAAAAGGCACAATTTTGGACATACCAAAACGTTAACTGAGCAAATGTACCATTAAAAAAAAATTTTTTTTTAATTATTTCGATACGTTTCAAAAAAAAATTAAAGGTATGAATCTTACACTGAATAATTTTTTGTTAATATTTTGCACAAATAACAAAAGTAAAGACAGATTATTTACTTTGTAAACGATTTTAGAAAAAAGTAAGTTTTGAAATTTGATGTATGTCCAAAAGTTACGATCTTTACAATGCTATTATTTGAGAATTAAGTATATGATGTTTTCGTTTTAAAGGTATTTATCGATCCTGAGAATCAATTTTTAATTGTTTAAAAGTGTTTTCATAAGCTTTTATGCAGTATCTTAGAAGAAAAATAATTTTTCTTAAACATACATGTGAGATGTCCAAATGGCGTTACGATCTTGACGCCGAAAATTCTGTCCGTTTATTCATAATTTTTGATCATCCAGTCTTCTAACCTCAATAAAAAAGGTTATTATAATGTTATCCTCTTAAATCAATTAGTATTTTGCATAATTAATACGTTACACATTGAACAATACATAAATTACAGTAGAAACATGGCTGGTTATGATCGAACGAAAGCCATTTTGCGCTAAAATCGCCAAGCAAACTCCGTTGGCAACAACACAGTGTACGATAAGCTAAAGGTTACCAGAGGGGAATTCCAGTTTGACAAATGTAGTTTTTCGTCAGCTGCAACAGTTTTGGCGACTTTATCACCTGCGCTAGCATTTTTTTCCCCTGCTTTTATTATTTTAGAATTTTTTTTTTCTCTTTCTTTTCAAAACATAATTTAACGATCTCCAAATCGAAACACAAAATTTCTTTTTTCAATAATTATTTTTAGACATCGTTTTAATTTTTATGACATTAAAAAAATATTCATTTATAAAACTGATGTCACTTTTTACATTTGTATTATTTTTAATTTGAAGCTTTTTTTTTTACCTTTCATCAAACTTTTTCAAAATCATTCCAAAACTTGATTATACAGTGGCTCCCAAAAGTGTTCGTACACTTTGAAGTTTTTTAGAAAAAATCAATATAACTCGAAACTGAATTCGAATATGAACTTCAATATTTTTTTCACATCATTCCTATGTCATTCTAAATAAAACCCATTGGTTTTTTCAAAATATTGACAGATCTTTTTGAAATGGTGTCAGAAAACGAAGAGACAGAGAAATAACACGCCACAAAAGTCATCGTACACTTAAATATTTTCGAATAAATTCATGATTGAAATTATCATATGCCATTTTAATAATATTTTTGCATTGTGTTGACCCTTATAAGTCATTTGGCTTTAATTTTTTGTTTATTTATTCCTTAATATTGTGCTTATTACTGTAAAATGGCTGGTATTCGTAAAAACCCACAACCACCATTCAAAATTTGAATTTTTTCCCCACAGTAGTGGTAAATTGGTTTGAAAGGTCTCTAAATTAGTTAATTTATTTGTTTGTATAGTAAAGTGCTTGATAAAATGCTTTAAAGAAAGGAATCGGACCGAAAACAAGGTAAGAAAAAGGTCAACCGGCAAAGTTGACAAAACGTGATCGGAGATTTAAAGTTAAAAAATTTATGAAAAATACACATTTGAGTGCTGTAAAAGTTTCTGCAGAGTTAAATGAAACATTTTACATTTAATTTTCACCTAAAATTGTTCGCCAAGCTCTCCGATTAGCTGGATTAAATGGGACCTCTTCACGCTGAAATTTTCTTGGTCGTGCGAAAAACAGAAAGCTTACGTTTTTCGTAGCAAAATTAATGATAAATAAGCTCAAAAAGTTTTACAATTACGTCTTACGTACAGATAAAAATGAATTCAACATTTTTGGTTAAATTGTTTTATAATTGTAAGTAGAAGAAAAAATTTGGAAGTTAATCTTAAGAACTTAGTTGGATCAGTTAATCAGGACGGTGGAGGTGTTTTAGTGTGAGGGTGCATATCAGCATCAGGACTAGGTAGTTTGGAATTTTTTGATGAAATAATGAATCATGCCGTTCCTTTAAATATTTTAAAACCCAATTTTGAACACTTAGCCAAAAATTTTGTTATTGGAAACAACTTTGTTTTTCATCAAGATAACGATAAGAAGCACACGGTATCCAACGTTTGAGTCTAGTGTCTCAAAAATTGTCCTAAAGTTTAGAAAATACCCCTCAATCTCCAGATTTTAACTTAATGTAACGTATTTAGAGATATCTGGAGGCTAGATTACGAAAATAGGGCTTTAAAACGAAAATAGAGCTGGAAACAGTAAGACTCGAAGTGTGTTGAACACTTACTCAGAAATTACGTAAAAAAAATAAAAAAAAAGAAAGAAAGAAAAAGAATGAAATCTATTCCCAGACATTTAAAAGGTGTTATGAATACTGTATGATATTCTACTAATTAATAACTTAATAAAAAGTTAGATTATTCAATAAGATATAGTAGACGATATATAAAGTGTACGAAGACTTTTGTGAGATGAAATTTCCGGCACTTTTTGGCTTTTGATTTTTAAAAAATTAAGTTTTAATATTTTTAAAAAACTTTTCATGTAGTTTTGTTAAAAATTGATCATAGATCTTATTTAACTAAATACCCATTCCAAAATATTAATTCTAACCAATGGATTGGGGCCTATTTCGTTGAAAGTCGTAGGAGTACGAAGACTTTTGGGAGCCACTGTATGTAAAGAGCAGTATGTATAGCCATTCAAGTACTTGATTAATATCCTCTTTATTATTAAATTGGAAATTATTTATTATTTTTATTATCATTGGAAAAGTTAAAAATCAGATTAACAATTGTCAAAAATGGTGAAACTTACGGGGATATTTCAATAATTGGGAATCTGGCGCGGTCGTCTCATTTTTGGCGTAAAATATTTTCTTTTGGTAACCCTGCTGATTTATAGTAACCCTATGTGAATAGATGTTTCTTTTCTCTTTTTTCAGATTTGCAATGAAAAATGCCTCTCGCGCAGGCACTGGAGCCAAAAATTGACGCCAATGAAGAAAGATCGCCAGATTCCCAATTATCGAAATCTTCCCAAACTTACATTAAGATGATGTCCAAAATCTGTTACCTACAGGGCAACAATGTCCAAAATCCGTTACCTACAGGGCAACAATGTCCAAAATCCGTTACCTACAGGGCAACAATGTCCAGAATCTGTTACCTACAGACTGCTGATTTAATTTGATAATTAACAATTTTTACAAATACCTGCTGTCTTTTCATGTTCATATATTGTGTTCTAGGTATGCATACTATAGAATAAAAGCAAAATTGATGTCAAATTTGAAAATTTTTGAAATTGCTCAAAGTTAACTTTTTTGTTCCCACCTTTTGAGAACTGCCCAAATGATAAAATTTTTAAGTGTAAACTATCAGAACAAAAGCATTATAATAAACAAAATTTACAACGATTTTTTAATTGTTATTTATTTAGGAGAAACTGAAAAACAGTTCCTCTAAATACATGTGGAACTTAGTTTATAAATAAAAGTCGCAGCTAGGTACTCGCCACAAAAATGACATTTCTAATGTTTATAATGTCATCCATCAGTTTTGCATTAGATGTAGTTATTTTACAAATTGATTTATGCTAATTTAATACATTTACATTTTTAATAACTGCTTTATTTCATGTTGGTTTCGTCCGATTCCTTCCAGTTTTTCCCAGTTTCTTTTGGAAGAAATCTAACCCTAATCTCAAGATATTTTGCAAACCCACAAAATTACAGATATTAAATTTTCAATCTATTGAAGGAGAATGTCTTACCTTTTTCTGTTCCAACAATTTATCAATATGACAGCCTAATATTGTCCTTCAAACCACGAACATTTCAGCAATTGAAATGATATCCGCCACACATCCGAAGTTGAGAAAAAATCCATGCTTTACATTAACGAAGTGATTCTTAATAGTTTGTATTAATTTACATAAGGCCATTTTTTAATTTCAACAACACACTTCCTTTGAACCTTGATCCTTTTAGCCTGCCAGCTTGATCCATCTTTTATAAACAATGGAGCACTTTAACGATTTCCTTAAAGAACGCGAACATTCATTCCATGCGATGGGAGACGAGCGCCTGCATCCTAGGAAGGGACTCTTACTCATGTCTCATACGATTGGATGGCGCGTACACGTGACTTCGTGGCGTGGGGACTTCTACCCATGTCTCATTTGATTGGATATTGAAACCACATGACTTGGTGACGCAATTCCCGCCGTTGTTCTGAATGATATTTTCGCGCTTTCGTTCTGAATGTTGAATATTGTTCTTCATAGGCGTTGCTCTGCTCGAAATGAACATGGAATTTACCTGTTCTATTTGTGGTGTTGGATTTTATGAGAAGAGATATTTAAAAAGCCATTCAACCCGGATGCAAGGCTCAAGAAACCGAATTTCAAAAAAAAAAAAATGAATAAATAAAGGAACTTATACTCAAATTTTAAAAGTTGAAAATATTTTGTTATGTTTGAGAAAAAAAATTGAGGAAAAATATAGAAACTCAACACGTATGAACAAATCAAATCTTACTTAATAGAAATAACTTACTAGAAATAATAAATAATAAATTTTTAAGATTTAATCTGATGAATTCAAAATATAGGTAGAAATATTAAAGCAGTAAAAATCTAACAATACTCCATCCTATAAAAAAAAATTGCAGGGGGGAGAGGACAATCCAGTAGGCTGCTAGGAGCCCTGCTGCTTTTTTGAGGGGGGGGGCAATATTTATAGAACCTGCCTGTTTAACAGGTGTCTTTTGGGGGGAGGGGTGGGCATCCTTGTGTATTGTAACAACCGGTGGACAAGAGCAGGCATTTGGGGATAAATTCCCTTCACTATAGCAGGTTGGTTTTTGCATTGACTGGCCAATCTAGAATAGTTAATAACGGAGCAGGAGGCAGATGTTGTTCTCATTGGAACCGAGAGTGCCAACAAACTAACCAGGTTGTTGATATGTTGCACGTAGTTCTGTCCTAGCTCTGCCATAAGAGCGGTAACTTACTGCTTCGTAATTAGTTGAATCGAACTACTGCTGAAAACTCATGCTGATGAGCTAAATCTATTTTTGCTAGTTTGTTGGTCCTTGCAGCTTTAATGTGTTGGCGACTGTCTCCAGCTTGGTTATTCACTTTTCCAGACTGATGAGCAAATTACAAGGACAAAGCGACAGTCTCCGGATGTTATAGCAGAGCTGTAGATAAGTTGCATGTTTCTTATAAATGTAGTTTGCTCAGATATAATACTGCTGTATAATTCTCAGATATGAATTTTTTTTTTAGTAAAACAACACAAGAACTCAAATAAGTGTTCCTTTTTATTTATGTTGATAAACCAAGTTCATCTCAAGCAAACTGCTAGAGCATTGTAATTATGAGTGGATGAAGAAAATGTCACTCATGTTGATAAAAGGATTCCTTAATGCAACTACAATGAAATTTAATTATGCTGAGTTAATTCACGACTTAAAAGCTTTTTTAAACATATTTATCAAAACTCGCTCCATGATGGATATATTAAAAAAATAAATGTATAGTATATTTTCAATTACGAGTTCATCAGAAGATGGAAAATAAAGTAGAGTGATTTGGTCAAAATAGTAATATTGACACATTCACACATAAATAGGCCTTGAGCCTATAGCTGGTTATTTCTTTTATATGCGAGTGATTTCTTTTACATGAGTGACATTCATTTATACACATATGTACACACACTCTCTTAATTTTACGAACCTAAAATCCATATGATTTTATTTTATATGATGGAGTACATACTTAAGGGTAGCCGAGTTTTTCTACAAATGTTAGAGATGAAATCAGTTTAAATTTAAAGGTTCAATTTTCAAAACCAAAAGTTCTGTACTAAATGCTATACCTTCCTGTAGCTGTATCACCAAGTGTGAATACAGAGGAGTGTCATGTTTCCTCCCCTTCCCCACAAGTGACCAAACAGTCAAAAGCTACAAAATAGAACCAAAAAAGTCAAAAAATTCTCCCCTGACCACCTTTCCTAGAATCCAACAATTTGTTGATTCTAAGCTGTATCGTGGATTTTTTTATAAGCACACTGTATACAGTATAAGTACTCAGAATTCTATTTTATTTATAAACTACAAGTCTTTTTTCAATCGCGTACATTATAAAAATTCATGTAACATATCAATTGCACCGAATATTCAGGAAAAGTTCAGACCGAATATTCAGCTAGATATTGAATATTTGTTTAAAAAATATTTGAATTTTACACAAATGTAAAACAGAAAACATTAATCTGTTTACGGCAAATGTATATGCATTTCCATTTTTAGCATCGAAATTTATCAACATTAAATTTAAAATAAACCGTTTAGAAGCAAACACTAATTATTACTGTAAGTAGCTAATTTGGTTTATATCTGAAATTCTGGCATAAGTGGATACTAACTTTCTTTCCTGTTCCTGATGTATGATTTGATGACTGATAATCATGGCAACATGTTATGTTTTAAATAAATAATCTTAATACATTTACCTTACATACAAATAATATAAACCTAAGTTGCTTAAAATATCATAAAAAATTACGATATTTTTCATGTGATTTCCTGGCACATTAATCGTTTCAGTAACTGATAAATAATTGTATCATCATTAAAATAGAGGAATAAAATTGAAACATTGTAAAATATTTTTATTTTTCACTTTTCGTATACATGATCATTGAATTTCTATTACAGTAACAAATTTAAATTTGTTGTTTTTAAACAATAATGTTCCATATGGTGTAACACACAATCGGTGGTTTTCTTTCATATTACTATGTTATATTTAAACGAGGAAAATAGTTAGCTATAAATGTGTCATAAGATTAAAGAAATATTAAAAAGCAACAAGATTAAAATTTAACATCTGAGTGTTTTCTCAAACTTTAAAATTACTTTAAATGTGATAAAATTAGTAACTAACAATTTGAACTGCGGTAGTACCTGTATATTGCAACTTTCATTCAATGTTTTAAATAGTATGCCAGAAGTAGTTTACAAATTACGGAACATTTAAATTTGTTTACCATTCGGTTGCCGAATATTAAAGTATTCGGTCGAATCGAGTATTCGATTTGTCTGCCGAATAGCAGTATGCCGCATATCACCAGCCGCATTTTATTTTCGGAGACATCTACCTTCCATATGGTTGAGCTGCTTCGTGCGACAACAAACAACAGCTAGCGTCACGAAGTCACGTGTTCTCGCCATCCAATCAAATGACACATGCGTAAAAGTCCATTCCTAGGATGCAGGCGCTCGTGATGGGAGTGGCTCATGAAGACATAGACTAATAATAATAAGAGTAGACCGAGCTATGGCAACCCTTTTGCTGCTCATAAACCAAACCATGTGACTGGTGGATATCCTAGCAACAGCGGGCGTTGATCGTAGCAGACGATCAACGCGAGCGAGAAATAAAATAAATAGAATTGATGGAACACGGAAGAATGAGCTTTTATGAAATCCTATTTGTAAATTTGTTATTCTAAGTTGCAAATATTTTGTTAATATAGTGAGTTTTTCGTTTAGATATTATTGTGCATTTTATTTAGTCAATTTCAATGTCTCTGTAAGCAATTAAAGATGCAAGGGCCCAAAACGAATCGGTAAACGGTAAGACTTTTACCCACAATTTCAATTTAAGATACCGATTAGAAATATTTTGCGTTAAAGCAAAACGTTTACGCCATTAAGTTCACGCCAACGCTGACGTAGCCGTTCCAAATGAAATAAAAGTTACTGAAAACTGATCAAAAACTAATTACTAATGTCAAAATAATGCATAACTAAAAGAAAAACAGTTCAATCTCTGCACCTGGAAAAAAATTATGATGAAAATACATTACGTCTTAAAATACATGTCGAGTGCCAAACTATAGATAATGTTGCCATCTAGCAACCATGCTGCCAAAGTTTTCGCCAAGCCTTTCCACCTGTCACATGATGCATCCATGAACCAATTTTTTTCATCAGCGAGTCTGAGAAAGCTCGGTCTACTCTTATTCGCAACTCCAACGAACTATAGGGGGCACTGCAGTCACTCTCTAATGGCGGAATTGAAAACTAAAACAAACGCATGTGGTAACGAAGAAAATGCTAAAAGTGTTGTGATTTTTGTTCGTATGCATGATTTTTTCGCTTTATTCATTTGAAAAGATTTTTCAAAGTCTTTTGGTTATTCTGACCCATATAGAAAGAGATTAGAAACCAAAAAGTATTACGAAAGTAAACAATTAATGCAGAACACACAGTAAGTTGTTCTGAAGCAGCCATTTTCACGATGTTGAATTCGGAATTCATAAATTTTTGGTTCGCTTCGAACGGCATTTTCATTTTGTACCGTTTTTTCTATACATTAGTACATATTAAGTTCAGTTTCGTGACATTTCCAGCATTTGTTGACATTTTTGTCACATAGTGCACATACGTGGCAGACTGTCAAGAGTAACGTTTAACACTAGATAATTTATTTCTATGACTATATGATTGGATATCCAAAGAAATCATGCATTTAATTCATTCGTCATGGAAATGATTTACCTGATATGCGAAATCTTGTCAAGATACATTATTCTTTCACATAATTTTAAAACCATAAGCCTATAAACAGATTTTTGGCGAACTTTTATTTTTTATTGTTCAAATTCTTAACGTTCTTTCTGGATTTTTCAATCTGTTCTGCGATAAATATTTTCAAGAAAATTTATTTGCATACTGTCTATTTCAGTAGGATACTGTAGTAACAAAGGTTATTTAAATCATTTATGTGGAATTAGGTTAAGGAAAAGTGTCCAGTCAATGTTGTTAAGTTCGTTTTTTTTCCCATCGAATTGAAAAACTGATTCAAATTCACTCAGAACAAAATAAATAAAATGTGTACTCCTAGTTTATATATGGTGGTAGTTTTCTTTTCAGTTGATTGACCATTATTTCTTTTTGCTTATCGAATTCTGTAACCTTACTATCATTTTATTCCACTCATGATAAAAATTAAAAATGGTTTAACTAAAAATGCGAAAACTCGCCAAGGCTACTTTGCTTGCACAATACTAAAACTACTATAACCCTAAACAAATTTGGCGAAACCTTTCAGCTGAGAATAAAAGGAATAAAGTAAATTCTTTCTCGGTTAAACATTTTTCATTTTGTTCTACGATAATAAATTCAAGAAAATATTTTGCATACTGTCCATTCCAACTAAATGCTGCTGTAAAATATGATTAGTTAAATTAATTTAAGATTAAAAAAAACTCATATTCTTACAAATTCATACAAAACAATAAAAAATTTTACCTGGTATTACGTTATCCAATTTTGTTAATCCAAACTTTTCTTGTTTACGCTTCCACCATTTAATACTTTTTTGAAAGAAATAAGAAAAACTAACATTATTTTGAGAAGCTCGAGAATACTACTAAGGGACGAATTAATTTCTGTAGCTGAAAGCAAACTAAGACACATCGATTGCGTTAATAAATACTCAGAACAAACTGCCTGTGTTTACGTCAACAGACACACGTGATGCGCAACGTGGCAATGTGCAGACGCAGTTTTATAAATCACCGCAAGGTAGCGTATTCGAGCGCTGGAGTTCCGAATTATTATTTTAGTCTATGCATGAAGATGAATGAATGCGCCGAAAAAGTTAGGTCGTGCGAAAGCTGCCAGATGTGATGTAAAGTAGCATCATGGAGGATAAATTTGCGCTGAAGTGATAGTTTTTATCATTATTCTTTGGCAACGTCCCTTTCACAACAAGTTTGTTTATTTTATTTTTTTTTTTGTATTTCATGCTCATGTTCATGCTTATCGCAGTTTTAGTTATCTGATTCTCATCTTTCTGCTGGATTGTCCTCCCCTCGCAGAAAGTTTTACTGTGAAAAGTTTTAGAAAACATTCAATTTTGTTCGGAAAAGTATTGTTCCATTGTTTCTTGATTTTACGTTTGGAAGGAAAGTTGCAAAAATGGGTAAATACCACTGTTTTCTGCATTTTCTTAATTTTACTCATAAGCAGTAAGCAATATTTTTCAATACTGTCAATTTATTTATCGATCAATTTTCTCTGAGCGTTTTTAAAACCAAAAGTATAAGAAAATTTTCGTTAAATAATTTTCTGGAACTAGATTAAGTTTTTAATAAAAAGTAATTTAATAAAAACAAAAAACCCGACTGCGTAAAAACCAAAATAACTAAAAATGAAAATGTATAAGCCCAGTAGTTTAGAATGTATTAAGTACTACTTAATAACTACTCCGTTGAAAGTAAAGTTTTATAACCGTACACAGATAAGACAATTCATGAATTCAAAAGCAGAATAGAAGGATCAACAGTCGGAGCTCATTCCTTTCTGATTCAAGGAACCCCGTAAAATTTGAATGGGCCCCAACTGTTGATCCTTCTATTCTGCTTTTGAATTTATGAATTGTCTTATCTGTGTATGGTTATAAAACTATTTCAACGGAGTAGTTATTCAGTAGTACTTAATACATTCTAAATTACTGGGCTTATACATTTTCCTTTTTAGTTATTTTGGTTTTTTCGCAGTCGGGTTTTTTGTTTTTATCTAATAATTTTTTATTTTTCATTTTTTATTTAACTTTCATTGACTTAGTTATTATGATCATAAGACGGTACATTTCACAACCTTGTCATTTCATTTAGAGAGTTTGTATGTATCGTGAGGTTTATTAAATAACTTCCGGTGGTCTAAGCTACTGATAATTAGTCTCTCTAGGGACCTAACTCGGCTTAAAGCTACATGTGCTTGACCTTCGGCAAAAATACGCGAACTTCAGTCAACCACAGCACAGCTATATAAACAGCTTGTATAACTCATGATGGCACAAAATCGGAAACATCCCCCCCCCCCACCCCCTCCCCCGGCCCTGTCAATCAAATCTTTCTCGCAAAACTAAAAAAGCCTCTCAAGAAAGTACACGTCGCGAAACTCAGTCCTATGAATCAAAGCAAAAAGTGGACTTTTTTTCTTTTGGTGCTTATTGCACAGGTTTATTTTGATGAGGACTGCAATCTGAGTGTCTTGCCTTTGTTACGCATGATATATTTTTTATTACAGTACAGAATACATATAAAGAACACATGAAAGAATTTACATCAGAAAGAGGGGAAAGTACATCCAGAGCAAGGGTGTCTTGACCCACCGCCTCAAGTGGGAGAAGCAATCGCTTAGACCACACGGCCATTGAGACCCCAATCAGTAGACTTAGTAAACAAAAAAATTCAGGCAGCGAAAACTACCTGCATTTGTCACACGCAGGTAGCGTGCGACATAGTGTGCAACACCCAATGTGCGCCGATCCCGAACTGACAAAATGGTTTTGAAATGGTACTTTTGATTACTGTCATGTGTTTAGTGACACTCCCAAGGTTAAGACAAATCGATTGACTTAAGAATTACCAAAATTGGCCAAGGCGTTTAGCCTGTAGAACGCCACACAGAAACGGACATACATACATAGACTGATAAACACATTACCCTCCTTTGCGTTGCGCATGCGCAGTCGGGTAAAAAATAGAAGATAAGAGGTATTCTTAACACTGGCTTTGCTTGCTCTGCATATTAGTGGCAATTAATTAAAAAATATGGGTTCCTCACTTTTCAGTTCACTGTTGAAGAAGTTATTAAAACAAAGTAAGTAAAATAAAGTAATTGCCAAATTGCCATGCTTTTTAATAATAATTTTACATTTTAAAATCACAATCAGGCAATTGACAGTGATTGAGCTTCTGATAAGTATTATTAGTAAGATGTTTTCCGTTACTTTTGTTATCAATATGAGGGATGGTCTACTTTTTTACACCTACCCAGTGGCGTAGCTACACTTTCTGCCGCCCGGGGCGGTTCCTCAATTTGCCGCCCTTTTGATGAGAAATAGTTAGTACATTAAAGAGTCAAAAGTATTTTAATAAGGAAGAGAAAAGAAACTAAGTTTATTTTCTTCTCACTTTTTTTTGCAGAGGAGAAAGAAAAAAGAGAGGAATTCTTCGCCGCACCGAAAAATTCCAAAATGTAAGTCAAAATTGAGAATTTCAGGCAATTTTTAGTAACACATTTAGAAAAGAGGGTTGGAGCTCCCGCCATTTTTTTTTTTCAAAATTAAAATTAGTCTTATGCTGTATTTGGTAACGTACGAGGGTCGGAACATTTCAAGGAATTTTTCTGAAATTTAAGTGTTAAAAAGGCAATTTTAGGCTATCTTTGGATACGTGAAGATATTGGGGAAGGTTCAAAGGTGCTCTGACCAGAAAGTTTTTCCAACTAAACTGGAAAACATGTAAATGTAGGCTGTATCTAGTGGTGTGAGAGCCTCCCCTAACTCCACAAAGATCCTCTGGAATTTGTTGGTATTGAAGTTTTAAAAACTCAATATTGGGCTAAAAGATGAGATGTGATAGGCAGGGTGGGTTTTATCCCCTGGAAATGTTTCGAGACTCAAAGCCTGAAACTACACTTTTGGGCTGTTTGGTGACGTTAAGGAATAGAAAGGTTCGGTTGCTCTTCCCGAAAAATGTGACATTTATTGAATGTTTAACAACGCAATTTTAAATGGTCTTCGGTGGGTCCAAATTCCCCGGGTTCAAAACACATTTAAAGCTATCTTTGGCAACATTAGACAGAAACAAAGGGGTGGAGTTGAAAATGGAGCCCCCCCCCCAGAAAAAAACCCGCTGTTTTAGGCTATGTTTATCCAAGTTAAGGGAGAAAGAGATGGTTAGTGGCTCTCCTCCAGAAAATTTTCAAAACTAAAGTCCTGAAAATGCATTTTAAGCTTTGTGACAGTAAAAAAGAGTGTAAATATTGGAGAAATTTTCCTAATTTAAAGTTTTAGCAACGCAAATTTAAGGTAAATTTGGTTTCTCAAAGGGAGTTATAACCCCCTTTTGGATCCGTTCTTATGCGATTGTGCGAATCACTTTAATGTTGATAAACTCGGAAGTTGCCACCCAGGAAAGGAGTAAGTCCCCCCCCTCCCCTTCTGTAGATCCGACACTTCTATATTACCAAATTTGGATGATTCTCGTTTTTACTGATAGAGGGCGATAGGATAAAGAGGCCCTTTTTACCTTCGATTGACCTCTTGGTCAATCGAATGTAAAAAGGGCCTCTTTATGTGACTCATAAGAAAAAGCTTACATCAAAAGGGCCTCTTTATGTGACTCATAAGAAAAAGCTTACATCAAAAATCATTACTTTTGATTTAAATGTGAAGACATTTGCTAATTAGTATTAATCAGTAAATTGATGTCTAGGCTTTGCCTAGACATCAATTTACTGATTAAAGAGTTTTCTTTAAAATGAATGACTAAATGTGAAACTCATTGTTTTGGAATTTGTTGATATAAAACAGTTACACAAGCAATTATTATTTGAGTTGTGAGTAAGTGTTTTTTATAAAATGAACATAAAGTTCATTCTGTCTGAATGTAAGTTTTGTAATCAATTACGGATAAAAGCAATTGTTAAAACACTATCCTGAAAATGAGCAAGAAATCGCCCACCATTTAAGTCCTCTCTTCTTTTCCTCTTGTTGTCACTTTCCTTGCAAAAAAGTTTTTTTTTTTTTTAATAAGGTGATTTTTAGGGAATTTCCCTAAAATCAAGTTGTAGCTTCATCATATAACGAAAGGTTATGGAACTTATTGTTTCCATATTAAACTTTGTTGCAATAGTTAACCTTGACAGTTATTAAAAAAAAAAAAAAAAAAAACATGATCTCTTGACCACCTCCCTCAGTCTGTAGCGGAAGGAAGAAAAAAAACAAACAATAGTACTGAGATGTCCACAATAAAAACACATGTTTTGTAGTAGAGTAATTTTACTATCATTGTCATAATAAAACCTTACAATTCGAAGACCTTTTTTTTGCCTTCAGTAACAGATCAAAAGCATGATTTACTTATTGAGAAAACACATCGAATTTCTTCGCATCAAAAGTGTGAAATTGCCACCTCTCAAAAAGTGCCGCTCGGGGCGGAACGCCCCCTCTGCCCCTCCCTAGCTGTGCCACTGCACCTATCATACACTTTTGTAGGGATGTTAGCAGTTATAAAATTTGCTAACCGTCCTCTGATTCTGCAATAATGTTGATTTATAAAATAAGAAAGTAACTTTTACTTTCTCAAATTATCAAAGTAGAGTGTAATTACAAAGTTCAAGTGCAATTACAAAAAAAAAAAACTTATCAAGCAGGGTGATGTCGGAATTTCGCTGTATCAAAGAATTTTTTTTCTAGAACAACTTATTGTAGTAAGCTGTATCTTTTTATTTATACTTCACATGACACACATCTCAGGTTCTTGAGGATGTCTGCAGACGATTTCTGAACACAAAAGGCTTTTTTGAATCAATATCTGTACAAATCTGTCAAATATAAAATAGAAAAATACAGTTCGGAATACAGTAAAAAGTATGTATGCACTGCACACCATGCTTTTCCAAATATTGAATGTTCAGTTAAAATTGATAACAAAAAACATTTTTCCAAATGTCAAATATTTAAGTTTTTTTAAAACTGTACTCTTTGTATTTTTATTTAATGTCATTTCATAGTAGAAAATTATATTTTGTTTCTTTTGAAGTGTTAAAATGCATTTCCATTTAACATTCTAAATTTTTTCATTATATTATTAATTTAAAATAAATCATTCCAAGGTCTATGGTTTTTTTTCTGGTTACTGTTTTATATTTAAATGATTTAGAAATAGTGTGGTTAAATGTGTCACAATATTTAAGAAAAATTGAAAAGGGCAATTCTATGATAAGGTCAACCAGATGATCAAATTTTCAAAATTAAAATTTTTAAACAGATAAGGTGTCATTTTAAAGGTAAAGAGTTGTATAATTTGAAATGCCTGTCTAAAATTTGATCACTTCAGTTATAAATAAGTTACAGGAGGTTAAACTAAGGTCAACATCTTGAGTATTTTCAAACCATATTTGGTGACTCTCAAAGAAATTCTGTTTTTTCCCAAAAAATACATACTAATATTATGAATTGAGATGAATAACCATTTAAAGATACAATGTGTTGCTGGTGATGGTGCAAAAATGTGTCAAAATATAATTCATTTTGATTTGTAAAAGAATTCTTCTGGGGTACATTAAGTGTTTTACGTCCAACACCAAAATGCGTAGTTAATTATGCTGAGCCAATAATTTTAAAGCTACATACATGTATTTTTGGGTACAAAGTAAGATTTTCAATCTCATTGATGTAGCCTATTTTCATTTTGTAACAAGTGAATATTTTTTACTAAAATCTAGGTGTCGGACGTAAATTTTTTTTTACGTCCGACACTGTTACATTCCCTGAAACAACATATGTTTTAAACTGTCTTTCTTCTTTTTTTGCCTTTAAGTTAAAGTGAAACATGCATAGAAAACAACTTAGTGAATTTACTGTATATATGTTTAGGGTTGCTAGGGGGTAAGTAGGACCCATTTTGAGAAAAGGTGTGTTGAATGAATGTAATATAGTTTATTAAAGGGGATATCACACAAGAGAAATTACAGGACATCGCAACCGCAATAGCAACCGTAACGCTATCCGGAACTGGTTTTTCTGCTCACTTCCACAAACGATTGCTCCAAAATTCTCGTGTGCTATGGAAATTCGCAGTTGCTCATATAGGGGCAAACTTTTTCCTCCGCTAGAAAAAAATTGCCTTTAATTCTGGGCAAGTTACGAAGGAACCAATCAGGGTGCTGGGATTTCGTGACGTCAGGCAGCGTCTCTGTAAAATACATTCGCAATCGTGGCAACAGAAATGTGGGGATTCCTTTTATTGTTCTATTTATTTTATGTTTCAAAAATTTTCAGTTACACTTTAAAAAACGGATGAGCGACATTTAATCTTTGGTTTTGCATCTGATTTTGAATTTAAATTGCTACTTATATGTTAGTTAACATCAGTGCGAATTTTATACATTTCTTAATTTATATTGGTGTTTTTCGTTTCATTAGGTTTTTGAAAATTGTTTTGCACAAATGTTACAATGGGGTCGTTCCCAAGATTTAAAACATATTTTTTTTCTGAAAGAGCATGTTTAAAAACATAGGATCTGACCATTTTTTAAATAATTTGTTTTTGTTTAATATTTTTAAAAAATTACTTAAATCGTGGCGCTTTCATTGTTTACATTTCTGTCGTGTGACGTCACGAATGCTGAAATGCCATTCGTGTTGACATTCACAGAGCAAAATATTTAATTCACATCTTGACTCACTTGTATTTGTGACGTCATCAAGACCACGCCTTGTTTGAAAAATCGGACATTTAAAAAAATTAATTAAAAAATAACGGTTGGGAAAATAAAAGTATTTTTGGGTCCAAGTTTTTTTTTGCTTATTCTACAATTTCAGTGATAAAAGTACTACTTTTGACTGGAGGAAACCACCCCATTTTGATACTTGAACAATTACAGTAAATTTTTTCCTTGAAAAAGTTACGTGAAAATTCCTTTTTAAAAATCATAGCATTGAAGCTGTACTTTTCTTTTTTAAATCAAACTGATGGGTACATACAGTATGTACCATTTGAAAATACTTAAAATGTAGGAGAATGTGAGGCAAAGTGAAATGGTGAAATATTTACTCTAGTTTTAGCTCCACCTATTTAGTAATATTTTGACTGTGTAGTAACACATGTACTCTATTCCATTTAAGTAAAATAATCCCTCTAAAAATCAAAGAATATGATAATACAAAGATTTTTTTAAAAAAATGATACGCACATTGTAATATTTTGTTGAGATGTCAAAAATTATGTTTGGCATTATTAAATGATAAAGTTATTTTTATTAACATTTGAAATATTGATTGAGACGTACTAATGTTCAATGCAGTGTTAATTTGCTCAGTATTAAGCTTATTTGTATTATAAATGCTTGTATAGCTTGTATAAATGTGCATCATCGTTTCATTACATTTTTTTAAAGCGTCACTTTATTTTTAAATGTCTGGAACTATTTTAATAAACTCGGCCACAGATTTTCCTGTGTGCAATATGTATCTAGTGGCGTTATATTTGTGTAAGTTAAAGTGTTAGCACATCTCCAATATATTTATGAACTCGAAGTTTAAAAAAATAATTATAAAAGGCCTATTGATCAGAGTTTGCTGGCTTTTTTTTTTTTTTTTAATTTTTCATGTTTGTTTTTAGCTATGAATTTAGGTATAATTTGTTCGAATTAAAATTTCTTCTTACCTGTCAATAAGTGACTAATAATTCCTATCTAAAATTAAGATTTAATTTAGTAGTTATGGGAAAAAATAAGCCTAGAGAAGTCATATATTCTGTATGTCTTCTTTAAATGTAACAAGAGTATCACTTTAAATCAAACATTCAATTAATAGTAATAAAAGTTTTCTGTTTTTCTGAAATTTTCACCATAAGTTCTACAAATTAATGTTAAAACTCAAATATGAATTTAACAGGAGGAGCTTTGGTGACTGCATGAAATAATAATTGATGCTCTAGCTCTGAAATCATTGCCTTGATCATTCCCCCCCCCTTTTTTTTTTTTTTGCCATCTTTTCACAAATCCACATACAATTAAAGCTGCAAGAGCTGAATTAAGTATTTGATTACTAATTTCATCCATAAGTGTCGAATTAATGCGACGCAGCGTGATAACCAAATGCGGAATTGACGAAAACCGATGAACAAGCGCAAGCACACGGATGTAAGCTAAAAAATGGTAGCCCCCGTTGTGAACAAATCGAGCAACCGTCTGCGCAACCGGCAGTAACCCTGTAGGCAACTTCCCGTCCGAAAAACCAGTTCCAGATAGAGTTGACCGTTCCTATTGCGGTTACAATGTCCCGTAATTTCTCCCGTGTGATATCTCCTTAAGATCAGTTTTGGCAAATTTGCCATAACTATGAGTGGAAAAAGAAATTAGAAACACCAAATGACTGCATCTATGTAAAGTTGACTAATGAAGAACCATTATCAACATTCAACCCATATAAATCTTGATGGTTTTCTATCAGGTAGGTTTCATAAATAACTAATCACCAGCTTTTGTAGCTGAACTTTCAATTCCTACTAAGTCATCATAGTTGTCTTGTATGTCACTAATACAAATATTTCATCAGAGTTGCTTTTGATTTTCAAATCCTCACTGTTATGGAGGGGGGGAACTCTTACCCCATGGTATGAGGACCTCTTATAGCGAAATTTAATGGGGTAAGGGGGGCCCCTCCTCTAAAACAGTTTTGAATAATATTTTGTTCAAAAATTCTGATTGCAGTATGCACTCTAAGTTAAACTGTATATGAATGTTTAATGATCATAAAAAATGTATGCTAACCCGAAACACTTTGAGAAATGGCTGCTTAAACTCGCCAAAAAATATTTTTCAGTTTTTTTTTTTTGACTATAAGTTTTCTGACCTAGGAAAAAAAAATACCACGTAACCCAAATATATGCAAAATTAATCACTGTGATGAACTATGACATGATCAATGTAAAAAAGTATAAAAAACTATGCATATTTCAGTTTTAGGGGGTGACCCATTTAGGTACCCCAGTGTTCCACTGCCCCCAATCAACCCTACTTTTGAAATTACTTGGTTAATTTTGTTTCAGTATATGTAAAATATAATTTACATATTTATAACTGTAATCATTGTTATGTATTTACATTTTTAAGAGCAATAGTTTACTTCCAATATGAGCAACTTACGTTCAACACCGAAAATTTACATCCGACACCAAGCTAAAAATATTTTTTAAATAATTTTATTCTTTATAATATCATTTGAAAACTGTGAAATATGCTTCAATCATAAGTATACTTTAGATTTAAGCTGTTTTTAAAAGTAAAATGTAAGCAAATTCACAGACTTTTAATAATTTTTAAGTGAACCATCAGTTTTACTATTTGTGTGTTTACGTCCAACACCAACTCTTTAAATTTTTTTTAGTTTATACTTTAGGGATCTATTTTGAAAAACTAACATGATTTTTTATTCAGTTTGATGTTGTAAGTATCTTGTAAATAAATTTAATCATTTTGGAACAGTTTATATTTGGTAAATGGAATTAAAACTGAGAAATTTTTCTTCATTTTTTACGTCCGACACTGTGGAATTGCACAAAAGCAACGAAGTTCAACCATAATATCTAAATGCTTTCTTTTGAAGTAAAATAACTAAAATTAAATCAAATGCTTTCTAGCAACAATATATGAGTTAATTCTATGCTATTATACTCTGCCATAATTTTCATTCATTGTATGAAAAAAATACGTATTTGTTTGCCGTATGCTGAATATTTAAATTTGTTAATGATTCATTTGACAAATATTAACCCCACCCTTTCAGCTGAACTGAAAATACTGTTTGTTTGCCATAGAGGCAGTCTATCGAATACCAACAAAATGCTAAATTATGTAGAATACTGTTACAAATTCTGTAAATAGTAATTATTGTAGTAAAGTAACCTGTAAATAGTTTCCCGTAATGAATATACAGCCCCTATATACATTCGGCTGAAGTATACGATCCCCTATTTTTCATTGATAAAATTTGCGAAGGAAGAGAAATAAAATAACGGTCTACGATTTTCGAGATGCATTTGGCATCTTGTGGAATATTTGAGAGTTCTCTTTCGGTGTGTATAAAAAGCGTTATGCATGATAAAGAGTTCAGTTTCGATTGAGAATTTGTACTGAGAGCGTATTAGCTCTGTTTATTGCGAGGTATTTCGCTGTGTTGTTTTTCGTATTTGGAAGTAAATATGTGTGTAACCGTGTAGTTTACGGTGTTGTGTGATATTTGCTTAATTGCTGATGATTAATATAGCAGTTGTTGGTGATCTTTCCTTACATAGTGTAAATAAATTTCCTGTGTTTTTAATCAAGAACTGTGTCGTCCTTTCAAGAAAGTTGGAAGTCGCATCAGATCCGTTACAATTGGCGACCAACGTGGGGCTTCTTCTGGACTTTCTTGGAGTAAGTGTGACTTTGGACTTTTTTTCACGAAGACTGTTTGAATTTATGGACTTTGTTTTTATGGTGATTACTCGCGCAATGGATAATCAATTAAAACAACTTCTTGACGCAATCAATGCTGTAAAAAGTGATTTGACTGCAAGTTTTACTGCAAATCAAGAACAATTAAAAAATGACATTGTGGCTAATCAAGAGCAATTGAAAAATGAATTGGCGGCTAATCAAGACCAATTAAAAAGTTATCTGACTGCAAGTATGTTGGCAAATCAAGACCAATTAAAAAGTGATTTAAAGGTGCTGAAAAAGGACTTAACTTCTAACCAAGAAGAAATTAAAAACAACCTTATTTCGGTAAAGACTGTGATGGAAAATAAATGTAATGACATAGAGCATCGAGTTGATGATATTGAAGAAAAATTTGATACCGTTGAAAGCCGATTCAATGCTGTAGAAAATCATCTACTTAAAGAAGAGATCTTTAAAGATATGGAAAGGAAATTGGCGGCCTCTGGAAGCGGTGCTGGTGATTTTCTACCTTCAGCTGCACGACCGTCAATTAAGCTCACCAGATTTGACGGCAAATCCTTGTGGCAAGTATACAAGACTCAGCTCCTGATAGTTTCCGAAGCAAATGGGTGGGTCTCTGTTACCAAGGCCTGTCATCTTCCAGCATCCCTGAGAGGTGACGCAGCGGACATTCTCCAGACCCTTCCGGACAGCCAACGCCTGGATTTCGCCGCCCTCACATCTGCGTTGGAGCTTCGCTTCGGTGAGAAGTGCCAGAAAGATTTCAGCCGACTCCAGTTGAAGTCCCATTTCCAGAAAACTGAGGAAACCCTGCAAGAGCTAGCGGCGGACGTCGAGAGACTGTCTCATCTTGCTTTTTGCGACTGTCCTGTGGATCT